>NW_010537050.1:43573-53746 GCF_000687285.1 Phaethon lepturus | reverse complement strand
CCTGCAGTGAATAATGTTCAAACGAAGAATACATTTGGCAGCAAGCTGAGTTGACCCTTTTCCCCATCCTCTATGGAACACGTACATTTCTTTTCCTTCTCTTCAAGGGACTATAATTTTTATGGATAGCTGAGTGATAGCAATTTGAATCAAGTAGCATCAGGCTAATTTTATTAGTGTTTCTCTTTGGCTGCATCTATACTAGTAAAATAACAGTGTCAGGGCCCGTTCTTGGCATAGAAGCCAACGGACACAGTTTGACCACACACACATTATTAAGCTCTTCCAGAGTCAGAGGTGTAGGGCTCCCTCCAGACTCCTTCTTGGGAATATTTCCTGACAAGCGCTAATTTCCAAATTACTTCTAAGAATTGTTTGGGATGGTGCTTCATGACGTGAGGCTTCAAAACCTGTGAGACTGCTCCAGCAACTTCAGAATATGGATGCTCAAGTTCCAGCACTTGGACTTGCTACCCACCATGATTAGTTTACTAGTACATGTTGCCTCTTTATACCATAACAGTATATCACTTAAATACAGATCGTCAAGATTGGAAGACACCTCCCTACCAAATTCCAAAGGAAATGCAGCACTTTAAATACATATAGACATCTCTGTGTGTTCTCATCTGGAAATGTAAGTGGAAGTCAGGGTTTGCAAGAGCTGCTGTAACACAACTAACAGTAATTTTACCCTGGATGGCCATCCTTGCTTCAGTAAAACTCAGAAAAATACGCCTTCTTGCCGAAAGCTGACATTTTATTACAGACCCATTAGTAACAGGAGCAAGTCTCAGGGGTGGCTGTGGCATGATGAGAATTCTCTGGGGGTCAGGCCCATTGTGCCAGTATTTTTTTTTTTTTTCCCTTCAAGCATACTCCAGGAAGAGTTATGTGATTATGTTGCTCTTTTTTTAGTGTCTGGGTTTTTTTGTTGTTGTTGTTTTCATTTTTTTTCCTGCTGCTGTTCTTTGCAAGGGTCAGTTTGTGAAGCCACTATAGAAATTCTGGGAAACAGCATTGTGGCTTGATCACACAGTCTTTAAAGGATGGTAGTAGCTGAAATAATTTTTTCTTTAATTTTTCTCAATATATGAAATATGGCTTTGGAGAGGAATTATGAAGCAGTGGAGGGCAGATAAAGGGGGAAGCACTTATAATTCTGTCTGTGTGTAAGTGAGAATAAATCTCTAGGATTCCTCCTGCTATCAGTCACATACCAATAAATTGTACCTTAACGTAGCTGCCAAAGCAGACACGGCGTGGCATTCTGTCTCACCAGGTCAGGCAGCCATTGGGCTTCGTCTGCAGCAGCAGCCACCAGACCTGCCTTGATTATTGTCATCATTGTTATAGAGTTCAGTCAGTATTTTTGTTGCTGGTAACACACCGGACTGAAACATAATGTGTTATTGAACTTGCAATAGAACGGAAACTCATGTTTCCAAAATGAGCTGTCTGAACTAGAGTGGGCTCTTCTGCAGCTTTCAGGCAGCAGCCAGGAAGACAAATTCTGAAATCTGTAAATGGCCAAAGAAAAGAATTGTCCAGCCCTTTCTGCCACACATGGACTAGATGGGGACCTGGTCTCTTTGCCACCTTATGGGAGCAGAAGGTTGTTAATCTACCAAATCCTTTAATAAGCAAGAAGCCAATTTTTTTTTTTTTTTATAGAAAGCGGTCTTGGGGGGGACGTGTTGTGGGAGGAGAAAAACCTTTTGTTATGGCCCCTTTTTCTTTCTGTCTTGCTGAGCAGAAATATCCCACTGTCATGGAATATTTTTTTAATGAACTGCTGCTCACCTAACTCCTGAGTAGGCTTTAAGGATAATTATATATACTTTCAATGGCAAAGAAAGTCTATGACTGTCATTTTGATTAATCCTGTAGCTAAAAATATAACAATAGACCTGGAAAAGTGTATTCAAATGGACTGTTTTGGTCAGAAAAAGTAGCTTGCAAAAATGTAAACTTATCATGGGAGCATGTTCTTTTTGTTCAAATGTTGAAAATGTTTTAAATATATGAAAGAGATAGTTTCCACTTTTAAAGTTTCCATTCAAATTTACAACCACTGCAATGAGACCAAGGAGAGGTTTTTTTTAATTTTCCCCTGGATCTGAACAATAATTCATTTTTTTAACTTGTAATGAATATTTTAATGTTTATTACACTTTTAAATTGAATTTCAATATATCTTAAGCTTTTTATGTTTCTGCTGCGATGTAGAATGAAAGGTAACTGGAATTTTCTGTGGAGTAAGTTTTTTGAAGTCTGAGACATGCCGCAGAGTTCAGCAAGTCTTTGCCAACGAGCGCAAGCTGCGCAGCACCCCTTCTCCCTGGAGGCTCTGCTGCAGGGATTACTGCCACGGCAAATGTTTATGGTGTGCGTATGGATTTCCCAGCCTCAGCCCTTTGTGTATGCTCCACTCCAAGTCAATTGAATTAAAATATAACTTCCAGATCTTTAATATACGACAGAATTGTATGAGACATGTTTACATAAACTGTTTTCCACGGGGATGATTGCTGAGATACAATTAGAAGACAATCAGACGTGTGCTGGCGGCTCCCTAGGCATGCCTGGGACTCCCCTGTGCCTCTCGGCCAGCTGGGTGCCCCTGTACCCCCGGGGAAGGGATGCGCTCGGGGTGGGGGCACCGTGGGCTAATGCGACGTGCCAGCTGCTGGGATTTTAAACGCACTGGGATATTCTATGTCTGTTTCC
Source organism: Phaethon lepturus (assembly GCF_000687285.1). NCBI lineage: Eukaryota > Metazoa > Chordata > Aves > Phaethontiformes > Phaethontidae > Phaethon > Phaethon lepturus. The sequence goes on along the minus strand of NW_010537050.1, from coordinate 51,016 downwards.
ATTTTAAAGTACAACTGAGATTCTTCGAGAGTGGTCTGAATGGTAAAGGAACAAATTCCAAGGATTTTACTGTTACCTTCTGAATGTTCCCAGGAATCAGAAAAATGTCCATAATTCTATCAAAATACTGTTTTGGTTTTTTTTTCTTTCAGGTGTTCCACCCCCTGCATTGTATTATATCCTCCCCCTTATCAGCTTAGTTTACATATTGCTATTTTTTCAAAATCAATGGATTGGTAAATACATTGCAGGAGCCTTCTCTTCACAGGAATGAAAATGATGGTGCTAAGCATTTTTTGGTGGGTGGGCCAATGGCTAATTTTATTCAGCTGGTGTTAATGAGCCAGTATAAAAGCACCATATGCATCTCCTATAGACAGGTCTTAAGGCTGGCTAAAGCCACCTAACATGCAAGCCAATCTGACTCATCACACGCTCACACAGTTGCTAAATCTGATACAATGAAAGGAAAAAAGAATGAGTGTCAGCAGCTGCAGAAGACATCAGACCCATCAGTAGCAACCTGCAGAAAGTCTGATCAAGCGTGTTGTGGGGCTGGGTGTACAAGTCAGATGTCTGGGATGCAAATATCGCTTATTGTGGCAGACATTTCTGAATGTCCCACAGATTTGGTTAAACTTTTATGTTATATTCATCTCTAAAATGTAATTAATTTGGCAGATGTACCAAGGAAAACTTTTCTATCTGTTACTAAAGCTGGCCAAATTTCAGTAATCATCACACTAAATGGAAAAAATACATGCTCAGGTTTCAAAAAAAAAAAAAGAAAATAGTTGAACTTTTTTACTTGCTGGGGATTGTTTTTTACTGCTAAGATTTCATTTATTCTATGAACTACATGCAGGGACAGCCTGTGTTCAAAGATGCAGTGACTGTCAATGCAAGCGATGACTCTGCACCACATTGAAAAAACCCTGCCTCATTTTCTAAAATCCTTTTCATTCCCTGCAGTGTGTGTGCCATGTCTTTCAACTGCTTGCTATAAAACACTGCTGCCATCTGATGAGGCACTTGAGGGAGTATGAAAAGAGGATGATTGTTTTACCCAAACTGATGTTTTAAAAGCTAAGAAACCAAATTGCACCTGCAACCACATATTGTGAGTCAAAGCCAGCATTTGGTCCAACGTTCTGCAATGAAATTTTAGCATTCCCTCTTTAGCCTTCCAAAGAATCCTCTCCATCTCATAAGGCAGAAAAGATAGAAGTTCGTGCAAATCTGGATTAAATGAAATATTCTAATAACCAGGAACAGAAGCAGCACAACTACATTTAACAGCGAGTACTGTTTATTTGCAGTGCATGGATGTAATTTTTCTGTGTTTGAAAAAACACCCATAGAACTGAAGCTTCACAGACATGAAGTTCCAGAGATGATGAACATTAAAATGATATAACATGGTATGTTAGCTCAGCTAAACAGAAAACCAGCATCATTCTCACATTCAGTTGTTGATCTTAATAAAAGCAGTGGAAAGACAGGAAGGCATAAGCCTGGAAGAGGGGGAGCTGGTTACAAAGGGAGCTGTGAGGGCTGACGTACTGCTTCTGAATTTCAAGGGCCATTAACTTACTATCAAATATAGTGTGGCACCTGCCTTGACATCTGGCTTTTCAAATCTATCTCTAATGACCAAAGAAATTGAATTTAAATTCTGCAGCTACTGACAGGTGCTTTTGTGAAGGGATATGCCTCAAGGATATTTACCATAGGGGTTAAAAAAAAAAGCTGCATTTCCTTGACCTACTACTCCATCCACTAAGAACTTTACTGGTAAAGAGCTGATTTTGCAAAAACCTGTGTAATTTGCCATGCCAATTTGTTTGTTTTTACAGTCTGAAATCAAAAGACTCTGTATGGACATGGGTAAACCCTAATAGAGATTAGAATTGAGATTCTGTTTTATGGTACAGTACTGGAACCTTTACATTATATCCTCCTGGTTTTGCTGAAGTATTAAAGTTTGAAAATTTTTTATTCTATAAAGTGTAATAATCCATTTAAGAAATTTTCTTTTACTAATTATAAAGGGAAGGGATGGATGGACAGTCCTGATGACTGTCAACAAAGTTAGGTTATTGGAAATCATTTATGCAAAATGATGCAGTTCATATTTAAGATGCAGAAAACTCCATACCAGCTGGCCTTAGCTTCTAAACTAAAATTCTGAACAATAATGTAATGTGAGGTCTGATTTAGGCATTTAACATGAGCCTAAATTCCCAGTATAATAAAGGGAGAAGAGTACGTGCCTTTGAATGCCTCAAAGGAGATCCTGCCTTCCTACCTTAAATTTAATGAGGCAACCTGACCTAATCTTTAATCTTTCTTCAGTGCAATCTTGGCCTCTGAAGTCAATATCCAGTGACAACTATGAATACAAAATCTGGTTAGCTGGACAATCATATCAAGTGTCTCATGCTTGATTACTAGATACTGGCACAATCTAGAAGAGCTTCTTTCACCCTGGTCTGCTAGACTTAGAAAGTTTGCTGAAGGCAACAATAAGCATGAATTCAAGAGGGGGACATATCTGAACCTGAAAAAAATAGACTATGGTTAGAGCATGATGAATTTCTCTCAGATGGAAATTTTTGAAAATACATATGTGGTAAACATAACACGCATTTTTGCAATTGTGCCACTACTTAATATTAGAGGTTGCTGAATTATTTTTCAAGGGGAATATATTTTTACATTTTTGTTAGCGGATACTGTTAGCTAACAATATGGTATTACTGGCATAGCACTTTGTTGTGTTCTACTTTTCTGCTTTTGTCCTGTTTTCTATCTTGGTTCATGAAAGAATGCTTCCACTAGTGATGGATTTTGCAGTGGAGCGTAACTAGTGCACATTGTTTTGTTATTCCATGTCAAAATTCATATCTAAATTGCATAAGTTACCATTGGCTCTGGCATTCTAATTGCACGGTCTATAAGACTCCAGTATCCTGCAGCACGGAACATTAACGTAGCAAAAAAAGAATACGTTCAGCTGCACAATGCAAAAAAAAGAATACAGTCAACAACATGTATTAAATTATGCTGTCCCTGCAAATGGATGAATGGGAGATTTTACCGTAGACTGTAAAATTTCTTTGAGCTTTGTATCGCAGAACATGTCTTTTCATATGGAAGATCCTTTTAGTGGTATAATGTATTGAGAATAATGCCATTTTTTATGCGGTTGCAACATCTTTTATTGTTTTGATGGATCTAGGCCCTTCACATTAATATCTCACTGAAGACAAGCATGGACTATTGCATCCTTCATGTCTTGGTTATGGCAAAGTAACTATATTCAGTAGAATGCAGATAACCTACATTTGATAGTTCTCAAGTTTCAATTGCATCTCTATAACAAGGATGAATTTTTCCATAAACTCTATTTCTGGCTTAATGTTTCTTCCACGGGATTTAATGATATAGCACCCGATGATTTTTGCGGAAGGTAAGTTGGTCCAAGGTTGATAGCTTATCCAAAACTCACCTTAAAATGGGATACATCTATCTAACTTTAGATGATATATATCTATGCCTGAGCTTATCAGCCATCTTTCTTTACATATTGTGGACTTCATCCTTTTACACATTTCACAGAATCACAGAATCACAGAATGGTAGGGGTTGGAAGGGACCTCTGAAGATCATCTGGTACAACCCCCCTGCCAAGGCAGGATCACCCAGGGCAGGTTGCACAGGAACGTGTCCAGTTGGGTTTTGAAGGTCTCCAGAGAAGGAGACTCCACAACCTCTCTGGGCAGCCTGTTCCAGTGCTCCACCACCCTCACAGTACAGAAGTTTCTTCTCATGTTGAGGTGGAACTTCCTGTGCTGCAGTTTGTGCCCATTGCCCCTTATCCTATCACTGGGCACTACTGAAAAGAGACTGGCTCCATCCTCCTGACAGCCACCCTGCAGATACTGATAGACATTGATAAGGTCCCCTCTCAGCCTTCTCTTCTCCAGACTAAACAGCCCCAGGTCTCTCAGCCTTTCCTCATAGGAGAGATGTTCCAGTCCCTTAATCATCCTCGTAGCCCTCCGTTGGACTCTCTCCAGAAGTTCCCTGTCTCTTTTGAACTGGGGAGCCCAGAATTGGATGCAATACTCCAGATGAGGCCTCACCAGTGCAGAGTAGAGGGGGAGGATAATCTCTCTCGACCTGCTGGTCACACTCTTCTTAATGCACCCCAGGTGTGTGTAGCTATGTGTAACAGCATCCTGGATGCATGAAAACCAGCTTGAAACTGGAAAAGAACTGTATGTTTTCACCCACCAGCTCATGAACAGCTCTGCATGTATTTATGCTGCTTCTGGACTTGATTGTTCTGTCCTTGTCTGTTTGGATTTATTGGTTTGAACCTGTTTCTTGGGGATTTCTGCATTGTCAGACCCAAATGGTCTTTAATAACTTGCCTGAAAGGATGGGAGTTCTAAATACCAGGTTAATGTTTTTGGGATAGCATAGACATACCAGATACACTCTATCCCCACCCTCTGCCAGATTTTCCACGTTAGACTTTTTTCTACATAACTGCCTACATGATAATTAGCTCAATTTTCAATTATATTTCTTTTATTTGTATTTAGAAATAATGAATTCAAGACAGTTTATTCTGACAGTTTTTCATATAGCTTCTCTGCCATTTGAAGTTGTACAAGAGCACTGTTGTGATGAGTTGACTTTGGAAAAAAGTAAAAAACCCCAACCAATAAAAAAAAAAAGCCCCACCCAGCCCAAACAAGTGAACAACATTTAGTCTGGATCATTCCCCCAGTTTGGTTTACTATGAGGCCATGAAAATATTTGAACTGACACAGGGAGAGGCCAGTGAGGCAGCCAGACAGCAACTCTTGGTGCTGTTACTTCATGCTGGTTTGAAGATACCACAATTATGGCCTTGGATTTAGGAGAATATAGAAAGGAGCACTCCATTTAAATGTTGGAGTCACAAGAGCTTTTCTCTTCAGAACAATTGCTTAATTTTTAGAATGTTCGTAGATCTCTCCAAAATGACAGATGCATTTAATGGGATGTGTGTTATAAGTCAGTAAGAGGTTCTTGAAAGTTCTCTTTCTGATAGAATTTACAATTAATTAAACATATGTTTAAACATTTTTCCGAAAAAAAAAAAGATGCAACGATTTGCTGAAGATTTTCATTAGGTTGGAGTCCTGGGACAGCAAAAATATTTTTTCTGAAGGAACTGATTTCCATTGTCATCTGTTCTCATAATGACCTGTGAGAAATGAGAGATGCAATTAGCCAAGCATAGGGAAAATCAAATTGCCATAATCAGAAACCAATCGTGAATGTTGTAAATGTTCCAGACAGAAATCAAAAAGAACATGAAGGGCAGAGACAAAGGAAGCTCCAGTGTTAAAAAGGAGAAACAGTAAACTAGTTTGGGTGAAGTTGTCAGTTACCGGCTGTAATCATGTTAACCAGAAATGCACCTTTTTACCTCTGATTTTTCTGATATTCTGCTTGTTGTTGATTATGAGGAGTAATGGTAAAATGAACATCTATGTAGAAATGCACAGACATCTGATAACTTTTAGTGAGCTTTGTTTGAACTTTAAGGCTTGTTACTTGAAATTTCAATCAAAGAATCTGTCACATGCCATTCTTCAACGTAAGAGGAAGGTGTGGTTGTGCACTCCCCGCTGCTTCCTTCGCCTTGTACCTGGGCTGCTCTAAGTTGCCTGACAAGCCTTGGCCTTTTAACAAAGGGTTTGATGGTTGAGAGCCCCTCAACCGTACCAAGCACTCTTGTGTAGCCAAGGGGGAGAATGCCACTGATTGTATCAGGAACTGATCGTCTAAACAAGGTACAGAACAAGAACATAACTAATGAATTATCTCCAGACAGTCCTGGCAGCCTTACCGCAAAAACTTGAGAAACCACCTGCCTGGATTGTGGAAACTCACTGGTGCCTAAAGTCAATCATCTTTCAGTCCTATAAATAGTGGTCCCAAGTGAGACCCTTTGAGCTGTCCTGGACCATAGCAGGCTGTGACCAGCACCTCCCTCTGCGTGGGACGCCTCTCAGGGTCCGTGAACCCTCAAGTTCGTGATGAACTCAGAGGCTCTGCTAATCACTCGTTGAGCGATGCAAAGCATTCGATTGTGAGTATTTGACCAAATTCGAGGGGGATGTTTGATAGGTACCTTTGTACATATCTATTTCTTTTTCTTTATATCTCTTTATGTGTCTCTATCTCTATACCTATATGTGTGTGATTAAGGAATCTTAGTAAGTTTAAGTTGATTATACGGCTAAGTTTTATATGATTTGATACTGTGATATTATCTCAATATTGTTAGTGAATTTGATCACTGTTGTTTTGTATTAGATTGTTGCCATCCTAAAGTTACACCAAGCACAATATATATTCATCAACTCATGACTCAACGGGAGAACATTCCTTTACTTTCTTTATCTAACCTTAGTCATAAACCATTGACCAAGTCTGGGACTAGGGGTGGATTTTGGTCCACTCTGAACCTCGTGACTCCATGGGAGGGTCTCCCCTAATTTCTCTCCTCAATATATATATACACATTAACTCAATTTGATACACGAGTAAATAATTTCAATTCAATTGTAATTTGTTTCTCTCTGTATACCTTTTCCATGCTGAGTAAGTAATAGAGTGAACCTCGCCATTGAATTCTGTCAAGTTGTGCTTTTTACAAATTTATATTAAAATAATTTGCTTTCTGATACCTTTGGCAGTGTTTCTTTAAGCAGCCTGAATTATCCATTCATGACAGAAGGTAAGCTCTGTTTTACGCAGTTGTGTTTGAGATTGGTGCCGGGTGCAGGTGACTTTCTGAAAGCAAGTTGCTCATTTCAGTCAGGAAAGTGAAAGACAAAAATAAGTTTTACTCACGCAAATTATCGAGTCTGAAGTCCATCTTGAGGGGGAAGTTAAGTCCAAAATTGAAGCCAGGAAATGCCTCTTTCTACCAGCTGAGTGCCAGAAAACTCAACATTTTCTTATAGATATGAAGCTCTTGGAAATCTCTGTTTGAGCGAAAGCCCCAGAGCAGCAGTTCCATAACTCTCTTGGTCTGATACTATATGTATCCTGAGAGCAAATGAAACCCACAAAACCAGCATGTCCAGCCTACTGGTACTTGCCAGTGTTCTGGTAGCTGGAAATCATGACTTAAAATCATTGCTGTGGACAGCTGAAGCAGAGCTTCAGCCAGGCTTTCCCATTTCCTAATTTATGTGAAGTGTCAGTACAGGTATTACCTCTTCTGGGATTTTTCTCCAGCAGTCCTTGCTTTTCTGCTTTTGTTAAGTACTTTGCTAGGCTATCAACTCAGAAGGCACCATTTAACCCTGGGGCTGTGTAATCTTTCCTATCCCAGCAGTATTTTTACTACTGGGAAGGGAAGGTCACAGC
>NW_010537050.1:20454-43542 GCF_000687285.1 Phaethon lepturus | reverse complement strand
GTTGAGCAGCTCAGGTGATCTCTATGGCTGTGGGAGGCTTGGGATCAAATATTTTCCGTATGCAGAACATGATTCAGCTTGAAATGAAGTGAGCCTTCAAAACAACGTGGCTGATGATTTCTGCAGGAAACCACGTGCTTACTTAAATCATATGGAAGGAACAGAAAGAGTTTTAAAAACATATTTTATTTCTCTGCCATTAGCTGTCTTCTTTTTTTTCTTTCTTTTTGAGCAGATTTCCCTCCCCGCTCCAGAAGATGAGAGTAGGATTGTTCATAGATTCTAGACACTTAAGGGAAATATGTTGATCATAACCTCTCACATTCTCCATAATGCTTTTGTTTAGAATCAAATAGCTGTGATTGAAATAGAACATATTTAGAAAACTACATCCAATTTTAACTTAATTTTCAGTAAAATAAGTCCTCCGTGTCTCCTAGTAACTTGGTTAAATAGCCTCACTACTAAAATATCATGCCTGAATTTACCCAGCTTCAGCCACTCACTTTCACCAAGTTTCGCTACGTACTTTCTAGAAGGGTGACTCCTAAGTAATCATATTTCTGTTTCCTCTCTTGGAACTTCTACATGCCAATGATACTAAATTTCTCATCAATCATGTATATGAATGACACTTTCCTGAACCTTCTCAGATTTATCAACTTCCTGCTTGAATTGCAGGTACAAGATGTAAAGCGAGTACTTCAATCATAGTTATGTCAGTCTCTGAAATGGGGGGATGCTATATTTGCTACTTCCACTTCAAATATTCCTGCTTATACTTGCAAGACTCTATCAGCTCTTTTTATTCCCATCGTTGGCAAATGGTTAAGGCTCACCCAGGCCTTACTAAGAGAAAGAAATCCATGGTGTTGTCAAAGTCTAAATTATAAGTGCCTTCATATATGACCTTATACTTGGCTCTTTTGAAAATGGGACTATGAAACAGTAATTTTCTCTTTTACATTATTTATGTCTCTCTTTATCTCACAGACCTTATCAGTAATGATTTTTTGATTTGTTCCAGGCTCATGATGAAAAAATATAATCAGTTTAGATCAAGATCCAGTCTTCACTGGAAAGCACTAGAAATGCATCTACTTATGGATAATTCAATTTAAAATTACACACTGGAAAACACCTACTAACTGAATTACAATATGCATTATATAGATTTTATATAGCTTTATTTTTAAACCCTAAACACTGTGTGGTAATAAAGCCTTGTTTGCTGGTAAGCAACAATTAAATTTTTTTTTTTTTGCAACCTTTGTTTAAGAAATTTACAACTCTAAGCAAATCATTGCCATCTGGCTTGCTGCCAAAAAACCCTAGAGGGACTCTTCTGTTTTCCTATCAATATCAGTGAAAGACTATTTTAAGCATATTAATAACCCTGTCAGTGTGAACTACTGACTACGTATATAATATCTAAGGATGGTTTATAGCTGCCTGTTTTCTAAGATCTAAATACCCAAACCAGAAAGGAACTGAATTCTATCTTGCCAAGTAACCAGTTTGCAAGCAACCAACTCTTGGCACGCAGTTCACCAACCTGAGTTTTCTGTGTGTTGACCAGGGAGCTTGGGGCAGCTTTAAGTGCCCAAATACCCAGTAGGGAGAGGGACCATGAAAGCAGCCGGTAGGAAACAGATGAAGATTGAATCTGAAAGGTTTCTTGTCTTCTAGACTTTGGTACTATTCACAGACTTGAGTTAGGTACATTGTGAAATCTGGAATGACCTCAGGCTAGGGTAGGAAAGGGAAAGGATATTCTTCTCCTCTCCAAAAGCCATGTAACTCTACAAATTTCACAGACCTGGAGGGAGAAAAAGCAAGGGGAAAGATGACTGTAGCTCACAGTAAGCTGTGCATTAGCAAAGGAGAGAACGGTATCTAGTGCCCAGGGTCTGCTTATGTATTCGACACTAAATAGCCCTTCAAGAACAAAGAAACCCCCAAATTCACAGTCTTTATTCTGCCCTGGGAGAGGTGGATGCAGATTGTGTGGGCTGAAGTGCCTCTTTTACCTCCTTCAGAGCAGGAATATGAAGCTGGCCCTGCAAAAGCTGGTCCTTCCGTGTTCCCCACGGCACAGAGCAGCAAGGTTGGAGATGGGGACGCCTGTGCCTGTAGGCAGCTACGTGGTCATCCCTTCACGTTCTTTGACATTTGGCACTTTGCTGGTCTCAGATTAGTGGTGCCTCTGCATGAGCAAAGCTTAGACCAGAATCAAGAAATCTTTGATTTTGGGAGGGGTCTTTAGTTGTTACTTTTAAACAAGAAAAAGAGAACATTAATACAATCAGACATAAAATTCCTTATTGTAAAAGGTATGACATGAGATGACCAAATCCAGAAGCTCTTCGCGAACAACACAAAAGGCAGTTTGGTGATAAGCTTCGCTGATGGTTTTCTGAGACTTCCATGTCATGAATGACAGATCATAAAAATCCCTTTTACTGTATGATCAGTAAAATCTTATTATTTCATGATGCAAATATTATTTCCTGACACAAATATCATTTCATGACAGAAAAGTATGCTATCATTCCCCAATTTTTGTTAGTATACAATGTGCATTATCTCTGGCCTGAAAAAGCTGTAAGCCACTTTCTTTTCACTCTCCTTTGTTTCATATCCGTTTTGTTGGTTTTGGTTGGTTTTTTTTCTCTTCTGCAATATCCCCATGGGAATCCCTTCACTTGAATCATCTGAGGTAAAGGAAAAGTCAATAGCTCACATCACAAGTAATGGGGGACATTGATTTAGTTATACAATTTATAAACCAAATCAGCAACTAAACAGAAACATCCCTGACATAGCAGCACAGGTGAGTGTATAACTCAAGGCAGAGAATATGCTGGTTGCATAAAGCCCTGAAGTTCCACAAAGGTCACATAGCTCAGGATGGAAGTTTTTTACCTCTTGATTTCCTTTCTGTCACACAAGGCTGAGGACAGTCTATCCCAGAAAGGATGCCCTGATAGTCAGACGTGCTAGTGTCATGTGGATCCAGTAATCGAATCTCCAGTTGAAGAAGTAAACTTTTCTCATTTAGTAATTGTACATCTCGGACATAATAGTTTTTTGTGGGCTTTGTATGTTTAACACAAAAAGAAGATCAATAACTATCCAATATTTGAGGCTAGTGTAATGCAAGTGTAGTACAATGCTAGTGGTACTACACAGTGGCTTCTCTGATTCAGCACAGAGGGATTCATCTCACTTACTTTGACTGTGTGAAATTTAGTTGACTGATTTAAATAAGTCCTTTGAACTCCATCCACCATCAGTAGTGAGAGACATACTTCCAGAGAGCAATTCTTCTGACCTATCAGAGGTTTGTTTTAGTATATGATAAATCATTATCTGTATGTACATATTTCTCTGTTGACTAGAGAGGGATTGCAGATGACTAAAAGTCTTCGCTTTATGTGCTAAAGTTAGGTAAGAGCAAAAGCCAACACAAAAAAAAAAAGGTTTTTTTTATTCCCTCTCATGTAACTGTTTCTAAATTTTAAAACTTTTATTAATTCTGGTAAAATAATGGACAATTTCTTAATGCTAGGAATAGTAAGATTCTATATTATAAAAGCTTTGAAAGCTTATAATTCCTATTGTCTGGTTTTCTTTCAGTTAAATTTTGCTGGTTTGCTTGAAAAATTCAAATAATTTAGAGAGGTGTGGGTTTGTTTTATAGAAGACGATGGAAGGTTGTCAGCATTATACGTTCATCTATGTCCTCTCAAATTTCCCCTTCAATTCTAAAATCCCACAGCACTTTCCGTTCTCCAATAGTCCCTGATAATAGCAAATTTAAGCAAGGATTATTTTTTTTATTACCTTGGAACTTTCTGAAGTCTATCATCTGGTTTTCAAACCTTGCAGCTGTTAATCAATTTGTTTTAGCACTTCTCTGTTAACCTGTCCTTTGACATTGCCTGTATATTACTAGTAGAGGTCTGGGGAATATATCTTACAAATACATCCTGAGACTAAACCTGTTGTAAAGAAATTGCTCTGCTTCTTTATAATCACCTCTGTTGAGCAGCCATTTTAAGAGAGGCGAAATGGGGGCAAGGTCACTAGAAAAGTTATTCACCTATAAAAATTTAAGGATTTTTTTTTAACATGCACAATGGCGGTCTCTAAGCTGAATATTGGCGCTAAGAGACAAGATCTAAGTTCATAACAACTTTGTGAAAACATAAGCTTAATGCTCATTAAGACTCAACAAAGCAAATGAATTAGTAGGTATTTTAGAAAAAGAATAGAGAAGAAAACAGCAGCTTATACCACTGTAGAAGCACAGTACGTGCTCACAACTTTTAAATACTACACACAATCTGGTTTTCCTGTCTCAGAAAGTCTATATAGTAAAACTGGGAGAAAAGCCCAGAGGATCATAAAGAGGACTAAAAGCATAGACTAAGACTGGGAAGAAGTTGTGTGGAAGAGGCAGAGATAACGATAGGATATAATAAAATCCTTTTCAGATTTTATAGATCCTGAGTGTCACGCAGAAAATCAAGAAAGTGCATTCAGCTGATTCCAGCAGGTGACAGGTTTAAAACCAACAAAAGAAGATGCTGTTCCATATGGTGTATGGTTTAGGTGCTAATTCCTTCTCATGGGTTATTATGGAAGCTAAATTTTACATGGGTTCATGAAGCAGCTAGAAAACCATATGAAAGTTATCGGATATAAAGATACAAGCTCTGGCTCAGGAAGTCCCTGAGTTACAAATTGCTTGAAGCTGGGTGTAAGCTTTGGGTAAGCTGCAGGTGTGCTGTGTCCTGAGACTGCTCTGTCATTGAGTACTACTGACAAATTTGATCTTCAAGCTGTCTTGGATGAGATCAAGAACAAGTCTCTGTTCTTTCAGACTCACAAAATTGGATGTATGATACATTCTTGATTTTTTTTCACCTATTTTTATGGTTGCTTTTTGTTGTTATGCTTAAGAAAGCATACTGCCAGACCTAGCTATACAACACAATGTAGTACAAGTCATAGCACTGCAATATTAGCACTGCAATATTAATTTGAACTTGCACTAGTACATCAAGGATTATATACTTTTTTATTAATAATATATCTTTTGCCAGTTATACCTCAGAAGCCTGAGTCATGGCTTCCCCATGTGTCAGGGTCACAATACCAAAGAATAAGTAAATTGCTCTATGACTAGGGATGTTCAGAAATTTCAGGACAACAGATTTGATCAGAAAATATTAATTTACTGAAATAAAAAATACAACCAAGAAAGGATCAGGTTTTCATTTTTTAACTTTTTTTTCCCTGTTCTATATGCAGTCTGTAGTCAGATACACCATCCAAAATGCCTGAGGTTGATGCAATGTGATTGTGTTAAACTATTATGGGCACTGGCAGTTCTGTGCTCCACATGACCTAGTAGTCTCCCAGATAATCATAGGCTTGTAGAATGATTTAGGTTGGAAGATGCCTCTGGAGGTTATCTATCTGGTCCAATTTACTGGTCAAAGCAGGTTGCTCAGTGCTTTGTGCATGGCTAATCCTCCAGCATGGTCTCAAGATTAGGATGGTCTGGGGGTAAGGTGGTATTTTCAGTGAACCTCTTGAGAAGACAAGAGATTCTAGTGATATAGATACAAACCATTAACATCAAGTTGCCTCATACCCAAAGGCAGTCCCTTGACAATTTTATTTACAAAGTCTATTTCTCCAGTCAGCTTTCTTTATCTTCAACAACAAAAGATGCACACATTCAGAAGGTAACTCACCTGCCTCAGACATGTATCTTAGAGCACTTTCTGCTACACCTTGCCTTGCTTTCCCCCAGTGATATCAGATTAAATTGATTTGAGTACCAGGAGAGGATAAACTCACTGGTGAAGCTACCTTTTCAGGACAGGTCACTTTTCCTTGTATCCATGTTCAGGTTGTAATTGAGCATTGACATTGACTTCATTATCATTAGGAATAACAGCCCAGGAAATACGTTTGCTCTTCCTGAAGAGCATAGCTTCTGGAGAGGTCTCTGTTAAGCTCTCTCTAACCTGGACATTGAGAGAATAGTTCACCAGCCAAAATCTAACAAATAATGTTTTAGAAAGCACATTTTGCAATCTTTAGTGTCCAGGGACAACCTTGTGATCTAAAGACCATTCTGAGAGTTGATTTTCCCAATGTAACCTTTTTCACTGTAGAGATCAACACAAAAATAATGCTGCTTTCTACTTCAACTACAGCTTTTGGGTTTTTTTCCTTTTACAGTCTAATTCTTTCAGCAAAATGCCACTATATCAAAAATATGAGAAAGGAAAAAGCTTACAAATCAGAAAATTATGCAAACATAAAATTCTTTCTTTGCATAACTGATCAACAAATATGCCATGAAGCCATTGTTCTGTCCTTACTCGATTATTAAAAAAAAAAATCACATTTCTTTCAATATTGTGAAACATACCATAAAAAATAAATCAAATGCATACAGCACATTCCCCAAAGGGAAATTCTTCAGGAGAGTGTCATCAAAAGTTTGAATCAACAAATGGAACAAGATGATAACATTAAAATTGTTTTCCTGACATGTTGAAAGACTGATATTATTATTGGTATATAGTAAAGGTGAAAAAAAAGACAAATAATATCCTTAAGCCTAGGTATTTAGAGCATAAAGGAGTCTAAAAGCTGTAACAATCAAGCTACCAAGTTCAACAGTTTTGATCATCCCTTTAATTTTAAAATGCCACAGCACTGACAAATGTTCATGAAATACTGAAAATGAATGTATTATTTCTTTCCCAATCCTTATTTGTGACCTAGTCATTCACCTCTTCTACAATATTCACACAAGGCAGGACTGAACTGTGTGGGATTGCCATGGGATTTTATAGAAGATGGAAGTATAATGGATTGTAGAAAGGTGTTGAACAAACTCGTAGGGCAGAAATTCATCAAAAAACAGTCTGAGTCTCATCTTCAGCCCAGGAATTCCCTACATTATTGGTTGCTAGCAGCTGAAAGGTAAATGCTCAGGGGAAAAAATAGTCCATGCTCTTATACTGCATTCTCTTTCCAGGCATCCCTGAATTGCTGATGTGCATGGATTTTCAGTTGGATGTCTCTTCAGTGTAGCCCTCTATATTTTATGTTCTTATATTCATAGAACCATAGAATCTTTGGGTTGAAAGGGACCTTTAAAGGTCACCTAGTCCAACCCCCCTGCAACGAGCAGGGACATCTTCAACAAGACCAGGTTGCTCAGAGCCCCGTCCAACCTGACCTGGAATGTTTCCAGGGATGGGGCATCTACCACCTCTCTGGGAAACCTCTTCCAGTGTTTAACCACCCTCATTGGGAAAAATTTCTTCCTTATATCTAGTCTAAGTCTTTTAGTTTAAAACCATGACCCCTTTTCGTATCACTACAGACCCTGCTAAAAAGTCTGTCCTCATCTTTCTTATAGGCCCCCTTGAAGTACTGGAAGGTTGCAATAAGGTCTCCCCAGAGCCTTCTCTTCTCCAGGCAGAGCAACCCCAACTCTCTCAGCCTGTTCTCACAGGAGAGGTGTTCCATCACAAGACCAGAGCAGAGGGTCAGAATCACCTCCCTCAATCTGCTGGCCACGCTTCTTTGGATGCAACCCAGAATATTGTTGGACTTCTGGGCTGCCAGCACACATTGCCAGCTCATGTCCAGCTTTTCATCCACCAGTATCCCCAAGCCATTCTCAGCAGGGTTAATCTCGATCCCTTCATCCTCTGACTGTACTGATATGGGGGTTGCCCTGACCCAGGTGCAGGACCCTGCACTTGGCCTTCTTGAACCTGAGGAGGTTCACATGGGCCCATTCCTCAAGCTTGTCCAGGTCTCTCTGGATGGCATCCCATCCCTCAGGCATGTCAACCGCACCACTCAGCTTGGTGTCATCTGCAAACTTGCTGAGGGTGCACTTGATCCCACTATGTCATTGGTGAAGATATTAAAGAGTACTGGACCCAACACGGAGCCCTGAGGGACACCACTCATCACCAATCTCCATCTGGACATTGAGTCATTGACCACCGGCCTCTGGATGTGACCATCCAAGCAATTCCTCATCTACCCAACAGTCCAGCCATCAAATCCATCTCTCTCTCCAATTTAGAGAGCAGGATGTTATGGGGAACCATGTCAAAGGCCTTACAGAAGTCCTGATAGATGACATCTGTAGCTCTTCCTTTGTCCACTGATGTGGTCACTCCGTCATAGAAGGCCACTAGGTTGGTCAGGCAGGACTTGTCCTTGGTGAAGCCATGCTGGCTGTCTCAAATCACCTCCCTGTCCTCCAGCTGTCTTAGCATAGCTTCTAAGAGGATCTGCTCCATGGTCTTCCCGAGCACAGAGGTGAAGCTGACAGGTTGGTAGTTCCTAGGGTCCTTCTTGATATTCTTTTTAGAAATGGGTGCAATGTTTCCCTTTTTCCAGACTCCAGGGACTTCACCTGACTGCCAGGACTTTTCAGATATCCTGGAGAGTAGCTTGGCAACTACATTAGCCAGTTCCCTCAGGACTCTGGGATGCACCTTGTCAGGTTCCATAGACTTGTGCATGTTGAGGTTCCTCAGGTGCTCACGAACCTGATCTTCTCTTACAGTGGGAGGGATTTTGCTCCTCCAGTCCCCATCTTGCAGGCCATCCCCTCAAGAGGTGTGGGAAGAGACATTGCCAGTGAAGACTGAGGCAAAGCAGTTGTTGAGTACCTCAGCCTTTTCCTCATCCGTTGTTCAAGTTTGCCAGTCTTGCTCATCTAGGGTGGTACACTTTCTTGGACCTTCCTTTTTTGGCTGACATACCTGTAGAAGCCCTTATTATTCTTTGTATTCCTTGCCAAGTTCAGCTTTACTCATACCTTGGTCTTCCTGACCTAATCCCTGCACAACCCGGTAGCGTCCCTGTACTCTTCCCAGGATACCTGTCTGGGCATATTCCTATGTCCAGATAAAATCATCTTATTCCATGTTGTTGGGAATTTAGAAAGAAAGATCCATGAAACCATGCTAGTCAAATTTGTGTTGGTTTGGTGTTTTGTTTTCCTGTCAGGTTAAAAGTACATTGGTAGTGAGTTGGTACTTCAAGACGTTATGTGGAAGTAGTGCTGTGCAGAGGAAGTGGAATTCTCAGACTTACCTTCAGATAGGCTAACTACTGCTGTAAAATCCAAAGCATATGAAGAAGTCAGGCCCATGCTAACCCATATCTTCAGATTTCTAAGTTAGACTCATGATATCAATTATATTTATCTGACCATACCAGTACACCAACCGGTATTAAAATAGCTTTGTGGTATGGTCTGGCTGCATTTAGGCTACAAAACAGGGCTGCTGAATGCAGACTCTCTGTGGGAATTATCCCTGGCTTATGATAACCCTGATCTGTTCCCAAGCATTGCTTGGGGAAAAATAGGTGGTCGTGGCCAGATGGACATTGAGGTCACACCAACAATGTGGCGATCCCGGCAGATAACTCCAGTGTCTGCATCCAAACTCCCTTATCATTTAATGTAACACTACAGACATCTCTGTGACACAGAATCATAGAATCACAGAATAGTTTGGGTTGGAAGGGACCTTTAAAGGTCATGTATTCCATTCCCCCTGCAATGAGCAGGGACATCTTCAACTAGATCAGGTTGCTCAGAGCCCCGTCCAACCTGACCTTGACACCTACATGTCTTCCGCATTTGGTAGAGATTGAAGTATATGGGTTTGTTCTAAGGCAGTGCATTAAGAACAGTTTCAAAACCAAAGCTGCTTTGAAAAATATAGATTACATATTGACCTTTTTATATGCCCTATGGGTAGGAATGATCGCATGCCAATCTTTTCATTTTCCTCTAATTTTTTTTTTTTTATGGAGAGCTGCAGTTAAGCAGTTCCTGACTATCAATTATAATAAAGACAGAAGAAGATGAGCTAGGTAATTGAATATGCATTATTACAGAGATTGAACTATACTGTGGTTGCTACAGTGGGCTGATTCTGTAGGTTAAATTGCCTGATAGCATTTTACAACTAGTGATTAATGATAGTAGCCTTTTACAGGATTTCATTTGTGGAAGCATTAAGGGCTGTTATGTGTTAGCAATACTCAAAGTTGTTCCTGCAATGCAGCAGCTGAGAATTCTTACAGGAAATATCTAAATAATTTCCTTTGTTCAGTACTACTAGTGCACAGTAATTGTTCTGTGAGTGGTTCCAAATAATCTACAATCCTTAATTCACCATTTTGCTCTTGGACAAATTGACACCAAGCTATAATTTATTTAACTACATGTGCTTTTATGCATTTAATGAGTTTTTGTAATTTAACAAGCAATTTATAGTTCTTAGTTTGTTTCTTACCTGAAAAAGAGAATGTCAGCAAAGGGGCAGGGGAAGTCATGGTTCATCCTTGTGCATCGGCCATGTAGCTGTGGGTAAGCAGATATGCTGCTAGGTAGCCCCACTAAGGAAAGGATGGAGAACTCTCAGCTCATGTGGAAGCTCTTCCTAAAGGTCAAGGGAAGCAGAGGATGACTGCCATTAAAGCATTTTCATGGCTATGGCTGGCTCAGATTCAGGAATAAATCACCAACATCAATCATATAAACATTTTTCAAATGCAGTCACTTAGGAAGGTTATGTTACAAAGCTTCCAAGTGACATGTTTTGGCAACATTCTTGGAATATTAAATACAGAGAGACAAATACCCCTTCTAATGTACATAACAACAAATTTGAATGCTATTTGAATTCAAAATACAGCATTGTATAAATCATTTAAGAAGATACCTTCAAAATGACTGCAGACTCTGTAGTGACTGACAGTAAACTGTGCTAAAAGAAATTAAAAAGCGGTTCCAATAAACATATTACTGGGGGGGCAGGTAATAAACAAATAGTTTCTGTGCAAGCTGAGGTTACTTCTGGACCAAACACTTGATTCACTCACATCAAAGAACAGGCTTTATTGTGACAACAGCTTTTGGGGGGGGCATAAAATTTACACTAAGATCACATTTGAGCTGCGAGCTGGTTTTCAGTTAATTTGATCTTCCCCTCCAGACTGATCCATCTTGTTGGATAGGATCACATAATTATTTAACAGTATGTCTGGAAAATAAGGGTGAACAGACTGCGGCTGTTTCTTATGCACTAGAAGAAGATCTTGGCATCAGTAAGAGTTCCCTATTTACCCTTTATGTGTGATTAAATAGAATATGTTTGCAGATACTAACAACGATGCAGTTCAGAGGCATTCCCCACTGCAACGAGCAGAACCAGCTCTCATGTCAGGTACAAAGCTGTACAGGTAGGTGTGATAATATAGTGCTCAGGATGGGTCTATACTGCAGTTGGTGCTGTGGCTGTACCTAATGTAGGCACATCTGCTGATATGTTTTATTCTGTGAATTTTATTCTGGCGAGCACTAGTAATAATTGCAATAAAATGGAGCAATGTGAGTTTTAAGATACCTTAGAGACCTCAGGGTACTGTATCAGGGTCTCCTGTAACATACTATGTTGCTGAACGCTTTTTATTATTCTCAGGTTGGTTAGGGTATACCCACCACAGTAACCACATTCTTCTGTAGATAAAGCTATTTACGTCATGAGTGTCTCTCTCTCAAAGGTTAATATTTCTGGGTGTGTGTGGGAAGACAAGTTGCCAGGTATGTTATGTTGAAATGTTGGATCCAAGTACAGCAAAGGTACTACTCTATGGCAACTGGTAAGTTTTTAATAGTCATCATAACATATTTGTTATTAACAGCTGCAAATCGCTTGCTAAACCAAACTGCGTAAGGCTGTAAATACTCCCCAGTCTGTTTCCTAAGAGCTGACTTCACATTTTCTCTAATATCCAGTTGTATAGCCCTGCAGGATGTTTGCTGAGCAGTAGCAAAAATCTAAAGTACCTTCACGCTCTGCATAATAAATCTGCCTGTTCACTGCAGAATAGTAATGATGTTCTGGTTGTGCATCTCAGTGTTTTCTAGAAGAGGAAGCATTGAACTGAAAGTCTGGTAATCAACAAGCAACTGAAGCTTGTAGTTCTGCATTCATCTGCTGCCAGTGGCACAGCGATTATGGTTGGAGTGGGGATCTCTGCTGCAGTAGCAACCACAGCCTGTAGTCAAGACTGGAATTTTTTATGATGACATATTAAACAAATATAAGCATATATAAATTTTTTTTCCTGAAAGAAATATAATGTTTTCAACTGGTAAATATCATAGAATACCTTATTGACCAGAGCAACATTTGAAGTGGTTTGGTCTGCTTTGGTAAAAAAATGGATGTTAAAGTCATAATTAGATAGTGACACTGTTAAAAATTGTCTCCAGTCCTCTTGCTCCTTGGCATCGCTGTCTCCTCTGCTTACAACCATGTTGCCTGTGGATAGCTTTGAGAATAGCTCCTCTTTCTGTCTAAAATCCCTGTCCCTGACTGGGACTGCGCAGCGAAGCTGCAAGACTCTATTTTCAGTCAAGTCTTTTTGGCAATACAACTCTGATCGGACCTTGAGCAAAGCCAGCTGTTTTGTCTATAAAATGAAGTGGGAAATATACCTTCCAATGTCCTCAGGTGTTTGAAATGCAGCAACGATTTTAGACAAAGAGAGACAAATAATGTTTCTGAAATCCTAAGTGAACTGGAGACTATTGAAAGTTGCCATTGATTCCCACACGGCTAAGAGCACACTCTGTGACTGTCATTTATGTGTTCAACATCAATAATGGACTTTGCTCTGTAAGGTAAAACAGCTCTTGGAAATCTGCAGACTTTATAATTTTTTTATTGACTTCAGTGGGTATTGGTTTTTGATAGTGAGGACTGGGTAAGCACCCTAGGGAGGGAAGTTCAGCAAAATAAACACTGGGAGCAGTTTGAATTTGAATAAAAAATGGCAGAATTTTATATGAAGAATAAAAGGTTTATAAAGAAGACAAGGATGGCATGGCCAGTATAGTAAGCAACAAAAACAAACAAACAAAAAATCATTGCCTGATGGGGGAGGTCAAAGCTATAAGAACAGAGAAGATGGTTCTTAGTAAAAAAGACAGTCATAATCATTAAGGGAAAAACTACTACCATTATTAAAGACATCAAATGAAGCAACACAAAACTAAAAATTGTAGAGTTTGAGATTTTCTATTCTATTATTCATAGCTAATTTGCAAAATGCATATTTTGTAGCTTCTTATGACTCACAAACACTGATTTGTACATTTTGAAAACAGGAAATGATATCTGAACAATAATTATTTGAGTCTAGCCAAGTCTGAGTGACAGAAAGACAAAAATACAATATGTGAAAGGCCATAAAGCTGGATGATTATTCCAGGAAACTATGATGCAAGTATCGAACACAAATGTTTACACTAGGTGATTTTTACAGTAACTTTCACAACGTGTAGTAATCACTTGAAGTATGTGCACTTCATTAGAAAAACTACTTGAAATGAAATTGAAGTGGTTTCATTTTCAGCTTGGATCCCATCTCTGTGTACTTTTTTAGAAGTCAGATTTTTAATGGTAGTTTATTTGTTTAATTGAGGTTTAGTTCACACTGATTTTTTCCAACTCCTGTATTATTATTATTTAGTGCATTTACGTTTTCTTAATGTGCTAAGTGTTGTGTAGTTACAAAACACCATGCAAATACAAAGACATACATAATTATTAATGCAAAAGCTTCTTTCCTCCAGATAGTTCAAGGAAAACTACTGTTTTTTTCTTTTGAAGGACAACCATTTAACATTTAAACCTGACCTAGTGCAAAACGGGAATCAGTATCATCATCATCAGTGTTGGATAAATCTGTGCAAGAATTCTATTACACTGAAAGATATATAAAAACTGGATATGACATCCACTTTTAGTATAGAAATAAATATACTTTTATTATATATATTAATCTATACAGTGAAGTGGTGCTGATTCTCCAGTAAGCCTCCTTTTGCTCTGCACCTTTAAAGCACTGATCTTCTCCTGCTCATCACATTGTCATTTATATCTTTACAAAGTAAGCACAAGTCTCACAAGTCATAGGCCTTTTTGCACATGTGTAAATAAAATTTGAAGTGGTGAGCACCGCCATAAAAAACGTATATAATATGGATTCATTCTGGGATAGCTCTGCCAATACATCAGGTAGATGTGCACAAGGAGGAAATGAACATTTTTCAGTGCCTGCTGCTCCGTTGTATGCAGCAGACGGAGTAAGGCAATCTTACAGGCGCAGGGAGACCTTGGCACAGGATTTGAATGTGCAGCTGACTTGCATGTGAAAGAAGTGAGGGACAAAACCACAGCTTTAAGCTGTTTGCTCTGTGTGACCGGGCTCACTCTATTGGATGAGCTCAGCCTTCCAAGTACAGCTGGACCAATGTGAAATGTTTTAGTATTGTGTGAGTAGCTTTGGTGAGCCAGAACAGGGATCAGGACCCAGCTGTGCTGGGTACGAGCTCGTAACAAAAGGACTGCCCTCGTCGCAGGGGTGGCAACCCGAGCCTTGAGAGGTGCAGGAAACCATGGCTAGGAGGAAAAGGCAACAAGAACATGATGTATAGCATGAGAAGTGGCAGTAACCACACACCATACAAAGGTAAAAGAGGATAAAAAAGGAGCTTTCAGGAAGGATCTTAAGAAGCAGGAACAGTCATGTGGAAGGTGGCAGCTCTACTTTGGACTTTGTCCCGTGTCCTGGTTTCAGCTGGGATAGAGTTAATTTTCTTCACAGAAGCCAGTGTGAGGCTGTGTTTTGGATTTGGGATGAGAAAATGTTGATAACGTGCTGATGTTTTGGGTTACTGCTGAGCAGTCAAGGACAGTCCAGCTTCTCGTGCTGGGCTGCCAGCGAGCAGGTGGGGGTGCCCGGGGAGCTGGGAGGGGACACGGCCAGGACAGCTGACCCAGGCTGGCCAAAGGGGAATCATACTCGGTGTATAAACTGGGATGAAGAAGAAGGAAGGGGTGGGGGGATGTTTGGGGTTATGGCGTCTGTCTTCCCAAGAAACCGTTACGCGTGATGCAGCCCTGCTTCCCTGGAGATGGCTGAACCCCTGCCTGCCCCTCGGGAGTGGGGAATGGATTCCTTGTTTTGCTTTGCTTGTGTGCGCGGCTTTTGCTTTACCTGTTAAACTGTCTTTATCTCAACCCATGAGTTTCCTCATTTTTACGCTTCTGAATCTCTCCCCTGTCCCACCGTGGGGGAGTGAGCGAGTGGCTGTGGGGGGCTTAGTCTCCGGCTGGGGCTAAAGCACGATACCGTGCTGCCTCACTTCAATTTATATTGCAGATCTCCACAGGCACCCGTATTTCCTTACTGGGGTAAGGCACTAATTATTCCCAGCAGCAATGGACTATGATTATTGGCGATTTTAGAAAATATAGATGTGTTGCCTGTTGCATCCACCATGTTTTCAGAGAAACAGCCGGCGCCCTGTTCCTTTTTAAGAAAAGTAAGATGACAATTGCTGCACAGCACAGAATAGAGTTAGACATAAACCAGTTAATTTGAAAAAATGTTGTTGCTTATGGTAGCCTTGAAATACAACCTATGTCTCAACAGCAAAGAGTTTCATAACATACTTGGTGCAGGAAAGGTCTTGATGTGTGTTTTTACAGATTTGAGCACAATAGCTTCAGAATCTTGACTAGCACTTTGCACATCAGTATAAAAAGCAAGAATTTGTACTTGGAATATAACCACAAAGACACTACAAAGCTTCGTCTTGGCTGATGCATAAAGCAGATCTTGACACTGAAACTGCAGAGACAATGTATTACAAGCTGAAAATGGACTGGTTTATACAAGAAGTTCCTACTGTTTTGTAAGCTTGAATCTTAGTGTTAGATATTGCTCAGCTACTAAAACACACCCCTTCACCTCTCCTCCTCTCAAAAATCTGGAATAATCCTCTTTGTTCTTTTTCCCAATAGCCCAAAGGTCAGAACCCTTGTTTGTACAAGCCTTCCACTGCCCGAAGATGTTTGAAGCTATGTTATAACTTAGGACAGCATCAGTAAGTTTTATGTGAATTTATAGAAATTGATGTTCTCATTCTCCCAGGGGCAATATTTTATGTGCCATAAATCAGAAAGTGCTCTCTGGAGTCAAGCTGTGTTCTTGCATTCTTCACCCCAGGTAGAGTTTTCACTATCAAACTGTCTCTCATTTCTTGCTACTTACATATTTTGCCCAGTGTCAAAACAAACACTATAGAGGAATTCTGTGTGCAGAAAACAACACTCCAGCACAACTTCTGTGAATCTTCTATGCCATGCTTTGAAATGTCTATTTAAAGATAAGGCTGCTGCCTCCGACTGATGAAATCACTGAGCCACAGCTTGCTGGAAAGTGGGAAGACATATTGGTGAAGTTTCACCACCTAATTGCTCTGGTTTTTTATGTGACTTTGTAAGCATCCTTGGCCATACTCAGAAACATAGTCTTCAGCTTGAGGAACCTTGTTTTTTATGAATTATTTCATTTTGTGTCATGCAGAATTGTTTGTGTTGAAATAAATATTATTCAAACCTGTATTTGAAAATTTGCCCCATATTTGAGTAACAGCATTAATCAGTATACTCTAAATTGGCTTTAAGCCAATTCTTTTTGGAGCAAGACAATATAGCTGATGAATCTGTATATGAAAGAACTGCCAACCCTGTCCTTTCTGCTGGTTAACCTCAGTTAGAGCTATAAAATTCACTGCTGTATCATCTTGGTAGTAGAACCTCTTAGATTAGTTTCTGACAGTCTGGGATGAATAGCTGGAAATGTCATATGACCAGGACTGTGCACGTGCAAGTGATGTGTATTCAGTGAGTCCAGTGTATCCTGGACATGTTAGACTCATATTTAATGTTGTGTTCATTTGCACATGTAGAGTAACATACTGCTTCCTGGCCACATCAAGCAAACTGATCATTTCCGCAGGCAAGGAAGGTCTAAGATTTGGGATACAGCAGAGGTAATACCATTGGACATCTACAAGAAGCTCTGAACTATAAAATTGTAGTTATAAATCTGCATCAATGATGAAGGTGGCATGAAAGTGATGAAGTAATAATACATTGGCCACTAGTTTGTATGGTGGAACTAATGTACAGGACATGTTTGCTCTTCAAGTTTATTCCATGTAGTGGTCAGAAGAATGAAGTTAATACAAAACAAGCTAATTAGACACTTGTGATTAATTTCACCTAACTTTACCTGTCTTACAGTTAAGCACCTACTCTAAGCTCTCTGGTTAGTTGAGAAGTCAGTTACCGCTGGAGAAAAATGTACTCTTTCACAAGGGAAGGGTATTATGCAGCTAAAATGAAGAACGCTGGGATTTCTATTTCTGTCCACTGGGTAGAGGAAAAGGCTAAACAACTCCCTAGATTAGATGTATACTTCAGATACTAATGCTGAGTGAGATGAATTTATTCTAAGTGGAAAATAGTTTTGGTTAGCAGTTTCAGAGAAGGCTCATACTTTCCACAATTATATATTCTGCACAGCATGAATATGAACTATAAAGACTAATAAAATTCTATTCAGGATGGAACTTCCTGCCCATGATGCTTTGACATGAATTAACTCTGTCAAAGCACAAAAGGAATATTTTCTGTTTTGAAAATTTGCTCTGACACTTCACTGGATTTTGCAATTGGACCATGACAGTTTGCATTCTTCGGTACAATCTATAGGTTTTATGTCAAGTGTCATAGTACTTGAGCTAATTAACATTTAGTAAAAATGAATGTTTCATTGGTTTTACTGGCATTTTCCTTTGACAGCCCTATAAGTATAAAAAAAGGTAAGGCATTTTCCCAAAAAGTGCTGAAAAAATTGAAGCCTTTTATGTTGAGTCTTTTTGGTTTTAACTGATTATTTATAGTTACAGTTTATGAAAACCATGAGTTAATATGAATACACATTTATACAGTATTTTTCAAATGAAACTGTATGAAGGCTAAATCACATCTGGCAGTGATAGTCTACATTTGCTACGGGGGTTTCAAAGGTTTGGTAAACTGTAATGGATCATCATATATTGCACGATATTGCATAGCTCACATCATAGACTGAAGTACCTCCATCTCTCCTGTGAGTTACTGCACGTCTCAAAGGGTGAGGCTGGCCAACAGTGTGTTAATATATTCTATGCCAAAATATGCAGATGGGTTTTGAGGAAGGTAGCCAGCTCTCTGAAGTCCTATAGCTCTTGTATGGCAGCACATTACTGCAACGAGAAAGTGCAGAATAGAAAGTGTTCAGGTTAGCTCAGGAAGGAGATGCACACTATTTCTAATGCTTGTTGGCCTTCCTCCTTCATGCTTGGAAAACTGGAAGGGTCATCCCTCCTCTTCCCCTTGTCACAACACTACAGCCAATGTTACTGTTTCTTAGGAACATTCAATGTTTTCTTTGTCAGCACAGAGAAACTACATCTTTCGCTGCTTCAGTGCTATATCCCCTGGTCCCCACCTTGTGCTTGAAAATACTTTGGCATAAAAAGGTGTGCGTATTCAAGGCAGTCCAAATTCCAAGGGAGTCCTTAACCATCCCATAGTAAATATGGCTAAAAACAGTGACCACACTGCTAGCTCGACGAGTCTCTCCATATATGGTAGAAATAAATCCTTAAAATAAGGAAAACAAGACAAAGTACACCACTGTAGTAAGGCAGCTTAGGCATCAATGATGTTTCCACTTAAGTTCATACCTTCGTGGGTCTCCAAGGCAATTGAAAAGAGTTGCCATGGATCAAAATTTTACAGAAGCATCTTCACTTCTGTTTACTGCATTGTATGAAATTTCCAGTGGCACAGACTGCCACAAGTCCGGTGCTGGGAAGGAATTTCACGAAACGGCCTAAGTTGAGAATCAGAGCCCTTTTATTTTCCTTGTTTTGTGCATAACATGCTCTTCTTGGAAAAGTCATAGCATGCTATTTACCAGTGGGACAGCACCTAAGGCTAACATACTCTGCAGTTTGAAAAAGGATAAAAACTGTTTGCACTGACTGTGTGGTAGCTGTGTTTTTTATATGGATATTTTGGCTGTCTAGTTCTGCTTTAAAAAATCTTGAAAGGCTTAGCCCATATTAGTGACAATTTATCTGCAACATTTCAGTTTCAGAAGCAGAGCCAAGTTTTAGCCCCAAAATGAAATAAAATCTCATAAATTACCCCCCCAATAAAACCCAACAAATGTTTCCCTTCCATCATGGGGATAAAAAGTGAATTAAGAGTCTTTGACAACTTGTATATCCAGTTTTGAGCTGATGCAGTCTTAAATGGCTGAGTTATTGACCTCTGAAAAATGGACTTTGTAATGGAAATACTGACAGAATATAAACTATAGCTATGCTACTGGGGAGAGAAGGAGAATAGTGTAATTACTAGTATATAAATATTGTTCTACTATTGCTTTGACAGATCAAACCCAGACAAATCAAATACAAACATGTATTTTGATGCCCAAATACATCCACATATGTATTTGGGCATCAAAAGCCGAAAGCTACAGCCAAACTCGTAGATACCACACAAAGTATCTTTTTATCCTTGCCTTGTTCCCTTTCTTGACACATGAATATTGCTTTCCCCTTTAAATCCATAATACAAACTTATCGAAGTAGAGGAAAAAGCTGCTATGTTTTGTGAATGCTAAAACTGGTAAGATTATGCATCCACAACATAATGTAGCTAGTTATTATGAGTGGGATGTGTCTTAAAATTAGTCATGCAAACACAAAATAATGAAAAGTTATTAGACTGACAAATCATCTTTCAGTGTGGAAAGACCTTTCGTAAAAAATTGTTCATTATTTACTGAAGGATCTTAAACCCAGACTTGGGAATAACTGAAAAAAGAATTGAGTTCTGAGTTAAAAAACATGTCATTTGACTTGTAATAGATTTTTTTTTGTTTTGTGCCAATTTAATCTGTTTTTAAGTATAAAGTAATAAAGCAATGAATTTAATCCGTTGATTTCCTATACAGTCAAAACCTGTAGAGTTTCTTAATGTATCAACATACAGCAACATACATCTCAACAGTCATATGGAACTCTTCAGAGGTGCTCAGGCTTATGTCAAATGATCATTAGAAAGTCAGGGGACATTACCAAAGGTTGGATGGCAATGAAAAGAACTCAAAGAGAATTTGGGTTGGATGAAACTAAGAGACTTGTGTTAGGTTTCTCCTCTTTGGCAAAGCTTCTGCTGAATACTCATGTCAATAAGAAACCTATATAAATGAGTGCACTGCAAATGTCTGCAGTTTCCCGAAATGTAAATGTAAGTCTTTCTAGTGAGTGGATTTTTGTTTTCTTTTCTAAAGCCAAAGATTGTATTGTATATATGTCAGAAAGTCAAAGTCAGCAGTAGAGGAATAATAGTAATAAGCCTTGGAAAGAGGGCAATTACATTAGATCTTACAACATGAATGAGAGTCATAGACTTTGTCTGGGAGATATAAAATGTGCTAGTTCTTACTCTAGATTCCTCTCTCCCAAATGTAATACTTACTTGGAAGTTCAATGAATCCCAAAGGATAATATAATTTAAATGGACAAATATCTTACATTTTAAAAGAATAGTGAGCTCCTTATCTGTGTTGAATACAGCAACATCCATGTACCACCAGCGCCAAGTCACAAACCCCAAAATTTTGGAAATCTGAGCTTTTAATTGTGAAAACAGGTATTAAAACCCACTTTTGCTTCACAAACATGAATCTACAGGTTTGGATTAGTTCTACTGGAAAGGAACCTGGGAGTCCCCATCTAGTCTTTGGGTTAGCTCTGTGGAATGGGACCTGGGGGTCCTGGTGGACAACAAGCTCAATACGAGTGAACAGTGTGCTGCTGTGGCAAAGCAAGCAAACAGGATGCTGGGTGGCATCAACAAGAGCATCACCAGAGGAGATAAAGTCATTATCCCACTCTTCTCAGCGCTTGTCAGGCCACACCTGGAATACTGTGTTCAGTTTTGGTCCCTGCTGTGCAAAAAAGCTGTGGACAGGCTGGAGACGGTCCAGAGAAGGGCCACAAAGATGATCAAAGGACTGGGCAGCCTGTCATATGAGGAAAGGCAGAGAGAACGGGGTTTGTTCAGCCTTGAGAAAAGAAGGCTTAGGGGAGATCTTGTCACCGTGTTCTAGTATTTAAAGGGTGGCTACAAAGAAGATGGAGACTCTCTTTTTACAAGGAGTCACATGGAAAAGACGAGGGGTAATGGGTACAAGTTACTCCTGAGGAGATTCTGAATGGACACAGGAGGACAGTTTTTCACAATGAGAACAATCAGCCATTGCAATAATCTCCCCAGGGAAGTGGTGGATTCCCCAATATTGGACACTTTTAAGATTTGTCTGGACAGGGTGCTGGGCTGTCTTGTCTAGACCCTGCTTTTGCTGAGAAAGGCTGGACCAGATGATCCTTGAGGTTCCTTCCAACCTGGTATTCTATGATTCTATGATTCCATGATTCTAATATAGAATTAAATGTTTTTACCTTGAAATTTGTTGGAAATAGAACTGTACTCTGACAGTTCTTATTAGCACCTGCAAAACATCTCAACATCCAATTAGGCAGCCGTAGAAAAGACAGATGTTCAAAAATAGTTAATATCTGTTTATTTTATTGCTTTGTAAGAGGGGTTCTCTCTTTTGAACTACTTCTGTTTGAATATTCATTTCAAGAAGTTCACTCAGCCCTGAAAAATCACCAAAGTTTATATTATGTTACAGAAGACAGAAAAATTATCATTAAAGCACAATTTATTTTGGAAAAGACGTGATTTAAACTACATTTATTCTTGCCCCACCTTGAATCCTGTGTTCAGTTTTGGGCCCCTCACTACAAGAAAGATGTTGAGGTGCTGGAGCGTGTCCAGAGAACGGCAATGAAGCTGGTGAGGGGGCTGGAGCACAAGTCTTATGAGGAGCGGCTGAGGGAACTGGGGTTGTTCAGTCTGGAGAAGAGGAGGCTGAGGGGAGACCTTATCGCTCTCTACAACTACCTGAAAGGGCGTTGTGGTGAGGTGGGTGTCGGTCTCTTCTCCCAAGTAACCAGGGATAGGACAAGAAGAAATGGCCTCAAGTTGCGCCAGGGGAGGTTTAGATTGGATATTAGGAAAAATTTCTTTACTGAGAGAGTGGTCAGGCATTGGAACAGGCTGCCCAGGGAGGTGGTTGAGTCACTGTCCCTGGAGGTATTTAAAAGATGTGTAGATGTGGCACTTAGGGACATGGTTTAGTGGTGGACTTGGCAGTGTTAGGTTTATGGTTGGATTTGATAATTTTAAAGGTCTTTTCCAACTTAAATGTTTCTATGATCCTGTGGCTACTGAGCAATAAGAGTAGATCTGGAGAGACACAGTGCTGATGACCTGAGACACATGCTACATCTGTTCCACTGGGTTTCCTTCAAACTAGCCCTGTCTGTTTCTCTACACGAAATCCTCACTCATGGCTGGAGTAGGTTTTGTTATATTCCTCTTTTTTTTTAGTTTTATTCGTAATTTTTTTAATCTGAAAGTAATCCAGTTTATACACTTTGAGACCTCTCTGAATACACAGGGTGGATTGAGGGGTTTGCTTTAAAAATGCATTCCGGATCTGAACGAAATCCTGCTGTAGATGCCCATGGTGCGGCGTCAGCACAGGGTGAGTGCTGTGCACCTCTCCCCTTGACCTTGCATGCAGCAGGTTTCAGAGAGCCGAGACGATCGTTGTGGCTGAGAGGTAGGCTTCTCGCACTGTTTATGGGGACTGCTGATGTGGATGAGGGAGGGCCAAGATGGACACTGTTGACAGTGGGTGTGTGGTAACTCCAGTGGCAAAGGAAATATGAATCCCCTTCTGGCCCTAGACAATCTTCCCCCTAAATTCATGCATCAGCACCCCGATATGCTCATTCAACAAAGGAGTGAGAACAGGATTTCTGCCCCAAAACAAACTCATTTAATTTTGTGCATTCTGTTCTGATATGGCATTAATCTACAGAAGAACCTTATGTTGTCCTCTGGTGAGACTTCTCTGTCCGTTACACGGACACACTGGTTCAGC
>NW_010537050.1:19612-20437 GCF_000687285.1 Phaethon lepturus | reverse complement strand
TTCAGCAGCAAAAGCAGAAAGGAAAACCATTTCGTTCCTTATTAGGGGCTTCCACGCAGCAGTCGCTGTTGATTATGGGGCAGGACATGTCTCACAAGCATGGCTCTGCTGCTGAAGAGAGAAGGCTTGGGATGTCCCTGTGCTTGGCAGTATTAGTTAGAACTTTCTGACTTCTTAGGGTCCCTTTATATGTTGGAGTAATTCAGAGCAGCCCCAAGACAGGAGTTACCCGAAGGTTACATTGGCTGGTAACTGGCTGCTTCTTTTATCTGCTTCTTTTAGGGGCCTCAGCTGAGGTTTTAAAGTCTTTTATTTTGTTCAAAGCAGCTGCTGCTGCAACTGTGTGTTTGAGAGGCTTCAATAAGTGGTACTGTGAATAGTGCAGATGGAAAACTGAGAGTGAAGTAGGGATGGTTTTCATCACAGAACTACAGTTTGGCTTTTCAAGTGAAAATCTTTGCAAGTTTAGCTGCTGACAATCTATGATACTGTGAGAAAAAATAACCTAGCCCATGCATGGTTTTATTTCTCTATGTTCACTTTGATTTTATAAAGGCCTCTGAAAGGGCCCATATCTCCATGCTTCCACAAGAAAATAAAATTATACTCAAAGCGAAGGAATTTCAGGTAATCCATCACAAACCTCATTCCCTTCCTTTTCCCACCCCAATAGTAATTCTTTATTATAATGATTACAGTTCTCTCAAGTGCCTTCAAAACCTTCTTCAGTGGAAAATTCTGGTCAAAATAATGGGATTTGTAAAATGTCCTGAAGAATATCGCATTCATAGTACTTATTTCATAGATAGGACCAAATTCTAAAGT
>NW_010537050.1:0-19581 GCF_000687285.1 Phaethon lepturus | reverse complement strand
CATTCCTGTGAGAAAACTTATGCCATACACAACGGAGCTGCTGCATGAGTCCTTTTGCTGACATCGGTTCTCATATGCGTCAATTTATCAAATATCCAGTAGGAAGTTATCATGAGGAAGAACAATTTTGTCTGTATTACGGATAAAGAATTGCCCTGTCACTGAATTCATTATTCTCCCAGCTTTCTTACTGAGTCTTAATTATCATCCCACCTAGGATGTGGTTATGAGTCAATCGGCTTTGATGTAAAAAAGCCAATTTCACTGTAAAAAAGCATTTTCAACCCTTAACATTGCAAAAAATGCATGGAAGTTTAAAAGACATATTGAATGATGAGAAGTCATTTCCTAACGGTGATGACTGTATCTGAACCTGAAAAATATCATTTATTGTACTTTTGAAATGAATCCGATAAAAACTTTACATTTGCACTCAATGTTATTTTCAACCTACAATATATTACACCTACTTACCATAAAGGTACTTCTTCATGTACACCCCCTGTGAGATGAAGCAGAACTAATCAATCGAGTATAATAACAAAAGAGACAGATTTATCAGTTCACTTTACTCAGCTGGAATGATTTGTGGTTAGGACAGAAAAGTTTAGAATGGAAGAAAAGTTTATTGTGGTTATGTCCTGAACTAGGCTAGAGATGAAAAAGCTTCTGCCAATATATTGACTTGTGAACTGAGGCTTCCAATTCAATGTGTGCATATTAAGACCTTGATTTATTATAAATACATAACCAGAGTTTGCTTTCTCCTGCTAGAGTCAGCAGCAGAAGTATTTCCCCTGGAGAACTCCTCAGGCCTTACACCTTTCTGTGCTATCTGGGACATGATTCTTATAAAATATGTGGGGATCTTTCCATTATGTCAACAAGAGCTATATCAGTTCCTTAAATCAACACTAAGTGAGTGCAGTAGCCTGCTTCTGATCACCAAAGTGAATTCAGCGTGTATAAAGCCAGCAGATCATTGTGTAGTCACTCTCAGACCACGTTGCAACTTTGGCAGAATAAAGAAATCTTCTGAACGTGACTTCTTCAAGATTTATAATTCAAGGACGGAGTGGTTTCAAGAGTTAAAACTCTTTGGGTATATTAAGTGTTAGAGTATGCTTTCTGGTTCTGTGATCAGGGGTGGCATGGTGAGACCCCACTGGGAGTCCTGTGTCCAGCTCTGGAGCCCTCAGCACAGGAAAGACATGGACCTGTTGGAGCAGGTCCAGAGGAGGCCACAACAATGATCAGAGGAATGGAAGAGCTCTGCTGTGAGGACAGGCTGAGAGAGTTGGGGTTGTTCAGCCTGGAGAAGAGAAGGCTCCAGGGAGACCTTATTGCAGCCTTCCAGCACTTCAAGGGGACTTGGAAGAAAGATGGGGACAGACTTTCTAACAGGGCCTGTAGCAATAGGATGAGGGGCAATGGTTTTAAACTAAAAGAGGGAAGATTTAGACTAGATATAAGGAAGGAATTTTTCCCAATGAGGGTGGTGAAACCCTGGCTCAGGTTACCCAGAGAGGTGGCAGATGCCCCATTCCTGGAAACATTCCAGGTCAGGCTGGATGGGGCTCTGAGCAACCTGATCTAGTTGAAGATGTCCCTGCTCACTGCAGGGGGGTTGGACTAGATGGCCTTTAAAGGTCCCTTTCAAACCAAATATTCTATGATTCTTTGATTACTAGACTGTCTTGGGTCCCAAGACAGGGTAAATCTTTGCAGATTGCCTTTAGGTGTCGTCTTTGGTCTGTGTCAGTTCCCAAATTGTACCTATGGGTCATTTGAGAGACTCGTCATATCAAAACCATGAAGGAACTGCTTTGCCAGTGTAAAAATACAGTGGCCATATTGCTGCTCTCACACCTCTGCCCAGTCTCTCTTTAATGTATTAACAGAGATGCGCTCGGTTCATTTACAGAGCCTTGGGACCTGTCTGTATGTCTGTACGCACCATTTCTGCCCCCGTTTTAGGGTCTGCAAGTCCCCATAGCAAGCAGCATGCCACATTAGGGTGACGCCGTGCCACTGTCCATAGCAGTGTGGATACACTGAACTAGTGCAACCACACCGCTTCCAGACCTGGCTTCTTTTTGCCCAGTCTGGAGCACAGGCAAAGCAAGTCCAGGATCACTCCTCTTTGCTCACCGTAGGCATGTCCCTAGACTCAGAAGAACCAGGTGGAAGATGTTTGCACCTGTGATATTATTAGGTGTGGAGATGTTTATACCTGAAGGAATAGCACACACAGCTGAGTTGATGTTTACAGCTGTGTGGTGTCACTTGGTTCTGTTCAGTGAAATTATTTCTGTTTGGCACTGATGTGACTGGGATCAGACTTTAGCTTAGCACAGAGCTGAGAGCTAGGGCAAATGTGTAAAACTCTGGCAGACACTAACGGTCACCCTAAAATTTAATGGGATGTTACCAAACCAATAAGAGGATATTTATCATCAAAAGCAGATGTTCACTTTTGAACAACAGCACCATGTTTAAATTTTATTAAAGGTCAAGAAACTCAAAATTTAATCCTCATTCTCCTTAAGTTTCTAAGACCGTTAAAATGACACTCTTATTCATTTAAATTACAGTCATCTACTTACCTTATTCAGGTGGCTTGTTTCAAGTTTGGCTGTGGATATGAATTAATTTCCTTGAAAAGGAGCAAATAAAATGAAAAACATATATAAAAGAGGAGGTAATCTTTCATCTTAAGGTAGAAATACATACAAAGAATCAAAGTTTTGTAATATACTTATTCCACCCAACTTTTGTTAGAGTTAAGAAAGAAAATAATTCCTATACATATATATGTGCACAAGTAACCATGTTGTGACTATGCTGTGTGATGCATTGGTCCACTGTAGGGAGCATTCTCTCTGGAAATCTGTGCTTTGAATTTGAGAGAATGATGTGTGTTAATTGCAAAAGAGTGCCCTCCGCTGAAGATTGTTTCTCAGGCTGGGCCTCTGAATTCCCTTAAGAGATGCCACTCTTCTTCCAAGCAGGTATGAACATGAAAAAATGAAGTGAAAGTACACTTAAAGATTTCCTGTGTCTTCTCAACAATTTTTATTCTGGATTCAAGAAAAAACAGTCTGTTTCAGCAGGCAGTTCTGCTTTTGTTGAGCCCAAGTGATACAAAAAACCAGGGAGAGAATATTCTCTCTGTCCAAGTACTTAAGACTCCCAGTAATTCTTCAGCACAGCTTTCGAAAACAGCAGTACTGACAATGAAGCCCTCATTAAGAAGGGAAAAAGGTCTAAAAACCAAGTCAGATCCTCACTCAGAGTTAATTGACAGTGCTAAATGGAAGTCAGTAATAGTTTATGAGAAGCATCTGATTCACCATTTAATGTGAACAGCATTTCAGATCAAAGATGAGTAGAAGAGTTTATGCAGTATAGGATTTCTCTTTCCTGAGATACAGGGAATCAGGTAGCGAATCTGGACATTTGCTCAGTGTCATGCTGCCTGCTGATGGCCTGACATACCTCCAAGTACCTAAACAACACTTGAGTGTTATCTAGAGAGGCAACCAGTGAATTCAACGTGGTGGCCCAGAAATAATTGCTTTTCAACCCTTCTTCCATTCACCGTCCTAAGCCACTAACCAGGCTCTCCTGTCTTCTCCCCGTGTGTTAAACTTTGGTTTTCTAAGAAAAGTGACTTTTGTTTAGCAAAAGCTTTTAACACTGCTAGGTTTTACCCTGTTACATGTAAGCAACTCTAGCAGTGTTGTCACCTGTACTCAAGGTTGAGCTTTGTTATAGCTGCAGAAGGAACCATGAAACTATGCCTTGCTTCTGCTTTTGTCCTGAGGACAATTCCCCAAGTGTTCTTGAGGGACCAGTTAACTTTAGGAGGTGGTTAGAAAGAATTACAAGTGTGCAGTAGATTTAAGTACCACATGCAGGATAAAGTATTTGAATGTGCCATAAAACAGAGAATAAAACTCTTGTAAAATTATGTGGGCATAAAAATAACCTTAACTTAAAAATTTTATTGTTAACTGTATCACATTATTCCGTTGTTATGATGATAAAACTTGATAAACTTGACTTATGGGCTAAATTTGCTAAGTTGCTAATTGTGAGCTACGGGTTAAAGATTATTCTCCTCTAACAGGAAATACAACCATAGATAAAATACAGGAGCATATGCTAGTGTATTATATAAGTATATACATACAAAATTATATGCATTCTATAAAATTTAAATACAAAATATAATTGCTTAAAATATAATGATTGAATTTAGAAGTGGTGTATTACGGCTGTGGTATACTTTTGTCCATCTTTTTTTCCTTTTGCATATATATAGCAGCAAATGTATCCAATTAAAACTAATCTCTTCTCAAAATTTGTTAAAAGTTGATGTTCTGCAGAATTCTTAGGAGTTATTTAAAACAATTAATGGGCTGATATTCATCATGTGTTTGTGTTCATTTATCCTTTGTGCTATTTTAAGCTTGAAAGCAATAATAAAAAAATACTATACCAGTGTGAAAAATAAGACTAAGAATATGTTTAGAATTTATTAATGTGACAAAAAGCTCAAATTAAAAACGCTGGACAGTTCTAGAAAGAAGTTCTACAAGATATTCAAGTTAATTTTAAGCATGTTGATTAAATTCTCCAATAAATTATCCTATGACACGCTCTGTGCCCAATGCAGAAACCCTGCCAATGCACTAAGCGGTAATTTAGGATCTGACCAGGGAATCAGAGGTTCTGATCCCTACTTAAAAGACTGCTTATGCATACTATATGGGGCAAAATGTGTAGTAGCCTTCATGACAAAAGCTAGAACCCAGGTCTTACCATTTATTATCTCCAGCTGCTTATACTCTCAGCCCAGTAAACCTCAGTTTCTTTTTGCAAAGCAGATTTGCTGGAGCAGATGGTACTCAGATTGCAAAACAGCCAGGTAGGCTGTTCAGGTAGGTGGAAAATACAGATTTGCATCCTCTTCAGGCTGACGAACCATGAAACCCAAGAAAGTATGAAACCCATCCTGAAGAATAAAAATTCAACCTTAGTGGATGGGTTAACCAGCAAATACAAGGGAGAACCTCCTCACTCTTCATGGCCAAAGCAGAGTAGCTCTGACCTCCCTTTTGAAAGGTAAAACTTAGAAATCCAAATACAAGAAAAGACTGTGAACCATCATCTTTTGTTGGCACCTGCTTCTCTGTAAAGCAGAGTTAGTTCTTGTGTTCATCCCACAGTTCATAATGAACCCTGTTATGAAACACAATAAACACAAAACATTCAGCAGCTTTTTCCATCTAAACAGTAAGATCACATAGATGCTAAAGTGAAAGTATGTGATGACATTGCTATTTCATTTATCTAGCAGAGCCTGGACCTCTATCTTACTGTACAAAGGTAAGTACATTTTTGGTGGAATTCAGGTGCCTAACTGGTGCCCTAGAATATCCTTCCTGGCCTCCAGGTAACTTTCCAGAGGGCTGGACTCTCCCCAAGGGTCTCTGGCATTTCTGCTGGGAGCTCTGCTCCAGGGATCTTGGTTATTTTAGGGTGCCTTAAATAGCACCACACAATTTTTAGGGATGTAATTCATTCCCTTTACTTCTTAACATCAATGTTTTTGATGAGATGATAACATCTAGTAAACTCCTGTACAGGACATAATAAATTTGCCAGGACTGAATGTTATTTAAGGCCATGCAGAAAATCACGAAATTGGCATAAGAACACATTTTTCCCTTTCCTTCTTTTGGTGAGACATGAGAATGAGAATCTCAGAACCAGGATGTAAGATTTTTCTTGTCTTATTCAGTGAAAAGAACACAAACAGTCTTTGCTAGCTAGTGAAAAAAAAAAGATTTAAAAAATCCACAGTCAGTTAATCAGTCAAGATTAAAGCTGAAGGTGACATGTAAAACACCTGAACCACTCCTCTGCCAAGGAGTTTTTATCAGACTATCTACTCTCCATACGGCTTAATACCGTCAGCTCTGTGCGGTCTCCTTCTCCTAGTAATTAATTTTTAAGGGGGCACTCACACTTTGGTGGTTAAGAGTTATTATGTAGTTTTTTATAAGTAATAATACATTACACAACTCAAGTAGGGTAAAGTCGTTGCTGCTGCAGTAAAACTCACACAAGAGAGAATATTTCATCACTGCTACCTTCAGCTATTTTTTTTTTTTTTTTTTCTCAGAATAAAGCATTAGTTTCTCTACAAAGGGATTCCTGGAAGAGCAAGCCATGCAGAATGCAACGCTTCACGCTGCTCTGGCAGGAGGGGCAGAGCCCTGTGTGTGTGCTCTGGCTCTGCTTTAAGTGCCTTCCTGGCGTGGCTCCCAGCCGTGCTGCACCAGCTCAGCTCTCCGGACCTGCCCTGTGCAATAGCCTTGTTAAACCTCCGGGGAACCGACTGAGCAAACACTTTCTTCTCTTTTTAACCTCTTATGAATGAAGGAACACAATGTTTTTCCCAGATTGTTTTTCTACAGTCCACACCTAATACATTAGGTTTGTCATTCCTTATTCAATGCTTTGCTTTGGGACTGGACAAATTAGAACTAGGGAGTAAAAAGGGCAAAATCATGGACCTTCTAGTTCTGTATTTGTAGGTCAATGCTACACTTGAACAGGGAGGAACCTTCTTTTACTACACAACAGAATAGCAAAAACTTTCTTGAAAACCTAGGTCAAGCAACATTTTATTTCCTCTCTGCATTCAGCTATGCAGAGAGGATGTGTATGTGTAAGATACCTATATGTAAATATTTTCCGATTACATGAATCTGTATGTTAACTGTATGTGTACAAAAATAATTTAAACTTTTACAGAGACATTTTTGTCTCTGTATTCCAAAGAACAACCAACCTACTGCTCCTTATGTATAAATCTACCAGTGAGAAGCAATTAATTATCTGTCTGGTGGGAAAATAAACACCTATAAAATTTTTTTGACAATGCCACTGATTATGACTAAGCTATGAGCAGGTGGTACAACGTATCGCTCCAGCGCACAGATGTGGCTGCGGAGTGCGATGCTTCAGAGCTCTCTGATGGCTGCTGCGCCTACTCCACCATGAGGTACTGAAATGAAGAGTAACCTTGTCCCTCACCTCCATCTGCTGGCAATCAGGATGATGAGTGGAAGTGCTCTGAAAAGTGTAATTAATCTTGCGATGCTATGTGCTACATTCCTGTTCTGTCAGTGCTTAAATCCTATTTACTCTCTGTATACGCTTTGCTGGTATACGCACGCTTAACCTGTGATTTTTATGCCTCTCATTAATTGAACAAGAGCACCGTGTTAAGTGAAAAAGATGCTGTTTCCACATTTGCAGTGGGGACAAAGTATGTTCCCAGCCCACACACTCGTGACAAAGCACACTTTTCAAACCTCTTTCCTTCCCGTGTCTTTAACAAAAACCTCCAAAGATATGTCAGGAGGTTCAGCTTCACATTCGGAATCTTTCAGGCTTTATATTACTGGCAACCTCAGCTCTCTCCTTTGCAAAGATTGAAGGACAATGGGAAACTTGTTTTTGACTTTATATTCAGTAGTTTGAGATTTATTTTTGTCATTGTCTCCCTTATATTGTGTAAAGGTTCATGTATTAATTTAGAACCTGTTCTAGTTAAAATCCACTAATATATAATGTATTTATGCTGATTACTCTAAGTACCTTAGAGCATTCACAATATTTCCTGACTAAAGCAATAATACATATATGAACTCTGTAATATTAAAAATCAAGATGCC
Source organism: Phaethon lepturus (assembly GCF_000687285.1). Taxonomy (NCBI): domain Eukaryota; kingdom Metazoa; phylum Chordata; class Aves; order Phaethontiformes; family Phaethontidae; genus Phaethon; species Phaethon lepturus. The sequence goes on along the minus strand of NW_010537050.1, from coordinate 11,827 downwards.
AGCTTTGTCCATTCATAGTGAAGGGACATAGAATTTTTTTTTCAGGAGTACAGTTTTTATTTTGTACATCGCAAGAAAACTCTTAAGCCTCCAGCCCACGGCTGCTTGGAAAGAAGTAGCATGGTGGGACCTGTGCTGGGGTGGGACCTGGACTGACAGAGCTGTTTTGTTCTTGTGCTCCAGCAAGGAGACTGATTATATTTTGACAACATGCAGTTGGGAGAAGAGGGGACAGAAGAGGTGGTGGAAGGGAAGAGGAAGGATCTGTGGTTTATTGTTGTGGTAGCAGAGTAACATCTAAGCATGACAGAAAATTCGGAAAGCTTCTCCTAACTTACCAAGATAGCTGGATATCTAACTTTGCTCCCATACATTATGTTGTACAGCTTTGTCACAGCCTAACTTCCTAGTGACATCTTGTTAGTCGTGATATTAGCTGTAGCAAATATTTCTTAAATCTGCCTCTTCGGACAACTATGTTTTGGTCTATCACCTCAAATTTTGTTCCTCTGGAGCACTTGGGACACTCCAAATTGCAAAGATGTGTCAACAGGCAGACTTTGACTCACAGAGCTCCCATGTTGATCTGGGAGACTGAATGTTGATTTTAGTCTGCCACTGAGAACTGGTGTTACCAGATATGTAAATACCTGTCTAAACATGAGCCCCAAACGTATATGTATCTGGAGCTGGGCACAAACTGATCCTGACTTCATTTAATATTGAAAAGACAAAATAAAAAAGGAGAGATTACTCCAACAGTGATATTCACGTGCTTTCAACTCATTCAGCGTCAGTGTGGCCTCACCTTCAATACTGCGTGCGGTTCTGGGCCCCACAATTTAAGAAGCATGTGAAGGACCTTGAAAATGTCCAAAGGAGGGCAACAAAGCTGGTGAAAGGGCTGGAAGGAATGTCCTATGGGGAGCAGCTGAGGACTTTGGGCTTGTCTAGTTTGGAGAAAAGGAGGCTGAGAGGTGACCTCGTTGCTCTCTGCAGCTTCCTGAGAAGCGGATGTGGAGAGAGAAGTGCTGATCTCTTCTGCCGGGTATCCGGTGATAGGAAGGGTGGGAATGGTTCAAAATTGTGCCAGGGGAGTTCACACTGGACGTTAGGAAGCATTTCTTTACCGAGAGGGTGATGTCATGGTTTAGCCCCAGCTGGCAGCTAAGCCCCACGCAGCCACTCGCTCACTCCCCCACGATGGGACGGGAGAGAGAATCAGATGAGCGAGGAAATTCATGGGTTGAGATAAAGACAGTTTAACAGGTAAAGCAAAAGCCGTGCACACAAGCAGAGCAAAACAAAGAATCCATTCCCCACTCCCCACGGGCAGGCAGGGGTTCAGCCATCTCCAGGGAAGCAGGGCTGCATCACGCATAACGGTTACTTGGGAAGACAAACGCCATAACCCCCAATTTTCTCATCCCAAATCAAAAACATAGTCTCACACCAGCTTCTATGAAGAGAATTAACTCTATCTCAGCTGATCAAACACCAGAACAGGCTTCCTAGAGAGGTTGTCAACGCCCCAAGCCTGTCAGTGTTTAAGAAGCATTTGGGCGATGCCCTTAATAACACACTTTAAGGTTTGGTCAGCCCTGAATTAGTCGGGCAGTTGGACTAGATGATCATTGTAGGTCCCTTCCAACTGAAATGGTCTATTCAATTTTTTGTTTCTGAAGAGAAATGTAACAAATGTAATGAATCACAGTTTGGACATCAGCGAAGGTCTTACACTGACAAACAATAAATGTAATTCCAAATGAGAAAAATGAGTGGTTGATTTGTACATAGAGTTGAGTGTGAATAAATTAATATAAACCAAGCACAACTTTTATTTTGAGGCAAGAAACAGTAGGAATACTAACCATGGTAGTTGTCTACAATCTCGTAAAGCAAAATTTATGACTGTTGCTGCTTATGGCTATTGACTGAAAATGGATATGGAGAGTCAGATTTATCTCCTGTAACTTTATTTCCCTGAAGTTAGATGTCTGGTCTAAGTTTGTCATTTGCACTATTTCTGTTGTCAGATTGTCAGAGAAGAAATAATTCAGGACATCTCAATGCACCTCTCATGACCTGATGTATACTTGTCCCTGAGTATGTATGGGAGACAGAAGTCTTACACAGATAATGTCTCCTCTTTGACTATATAGGGAGCAGGTGAAGAAAACCTACTTAACTTCAAGTTTAGTCTAAAATTAAGCTGAATCCCACTCTGAAACACTGCCATGATAATCTATGTATGAAATAAAGTCTTATTCTTCAGATCTATTTCAGAGAGTTGTAAAAGCATGTGGAGGTGGCAGAAATTTGACTGATATAATGGCATCTTTCAAGTGGCAAAAAATGTACTCTTATTTTGCCAGAAGCATCATACTATAATATAGATGGAATGTGACTAGCTAGAAACAGCCAAGCTGCAGCGCTGAGCATGTGGACGTTAAGACTAAGGAGCTTATAGGTTTGATGAGAAGAAAACTAGCTTTAATCAAAACCAATGATATTTGGGCAGAACGCTTGAAAACGATTCTACACCCTGTTTAAACTTCGCTAGCCTGTTTTCTTGTGGGTCTAGCATTATAATTATACATCGAGAACTTTTAGACTTTGGAAACACCAGCAGAACTCTGCAGGTGTGTCTAGTAGTCTAAAAGCCTTTGCCAGTTTGAATTTGAATTAAATAAACCTTTACCCAAGAAACTTCATAACTAATGTTATGAAGATGAAATAAAGAACACTCAAACTGCAAAGTAACATCTCAAAGGTACGTCCCTCAGTGATGGCTTTTTTTTTTTAAGAAAAAGAACAGCTAGAATTGTCATACCATCACATAAGAATATGTGTGCCTTCAACCCTTAAACATGAGCTTAGCTAAGACTTAGTAGCTGAAAGACCGTACTATTCTGCAAATTATGAATTCCGTCCATGATGAATCATATCTTTATGGAAGAGGAACGTTTCTCATCTCTTCTTATCTGTGATGAATGGAACACACCGTTCCCATCATTTTGGCATCACCTGAGGCAAATATTGGATTATCTGAGTTGATTATTTGATTTTACTTCGGCAAAATGTGATAGATCAATGTACTACCTTTGTAGCTTGGATAAGGAGAGATTCTTTCCGACTGCACAACTGGAGGATAATTAATGCAAGGTATAAAAGCTGGAGCTCGATTTTTGGCACCATGAAAATGAATTATTCATCAGTCATTGAAAGTTCATTCTAACATTCAGCGTTCCTGAAATGTGTCCGGACATATAAAAGATACGGGGTCCAAATCTTCAGATTATTTTTTCACATACAGTTATAAGTTACAGCTTTGTTATACAGATTTCACATATAGCAGAGAACAAGGGCACAGTTAGCTGAAGGAAGTGAAGACAGGTAACACAACTCTAGAGCTGCTTACACACGAATTTAGTGTGCATCAACTGACCTTTGGTAACTCTTCATGGACATGGCCTTAAGCTGATGGTATACATGGTAGCACAGTTTTATCAAAATCCCTTTTATTGCACACTAAGCTAAACCTTGCAGAGAGAGAGAATATATACACGAAAAGTTACTACATGTCAGCTGGCATGACATAACTTACCCGACTCATCTGTTAGGGTGACTGGGCTGTTGGGTTCATGAACTAATGGCTGCAAAGCCTTGCTATGCTAAGAAAAAAATAATAATCTAAAGCAAAACTAAGACTATGTACCAATTCCAGCTTCCAATTACATCACCCTACCAGGGGTAAAAGCTGGAGTTATCTCAGCTTCTCAGAGTTTGATGAGATCAAGAATTAGTCCATATGTGACCAGAATTTGTATTCTTCCTGAATAAATTATAAATGAGAACTGAGAGTTTTAGACACTTTTCAATTTATATTCCTTAGCTATCCTGATATATTCACACATGCTTCTTTCTTAATACAGCTGCTCATTTGACGATTGCAAATGTCCAATTTATAGTCTTTGCAAATATTATTGCAGCTGGAATGGTAATTGAGTTTTTCCCCTATGCTCACACAAGAGTTTCATTTATGGTGCAAATGAGTGAAGTTTAAATTGCTTAAAATGTTGTAAATAATATCTAACATATCTGATCCCACATCCAACTCATTATACACAAGACTAACAGAGCTACAGTATTATTGCAGAAGTTTGGCAATGGGAAGTGAGATTTTTGATTGCAGTGTGGCTGGTGGAAATCCACATGTTCTTTAAATGAAACATTGAAATCAGGCAGTAGCGTAGTGCCATTAACAAATTAACAATGCTTTCCTCTTGTAGCATCCCTGTGGGTTTCAGTAAGACTGTTCATGTAGTCACATAATTTGTATCATGAATGGGGGGAAGAATCTGGATCTCAAATTAATTACCAGTTTGATTAAGTTTTTCATAGCCTAAGCCTGAGGGGCTGTCAGAACCTTAACAAAAAAGTAATCATAACTAGGAAATTGCACAGATTTTAAAAATTAAATAATAATTTGGAGGTTGTAGTTCAGCTTTGGAAATAAACTCAATTAATTCAGTCCCCCGTCATCCCTAGTTGGTGATTCATGTCAGTTCCTCTGCATTTGAACTAAGAATGCACACATTCCAGTTCCATAAAATTTCATTTAGCAAAATACATGATTTACAGTCAGAAATTGTCATTGAAAACTTAACTGAGTTATAGCTGTTTCATTGCCACTGGCTATGACTTTCAATTTAATTTTAAATTCTCTCCCTTCATGTAGGGAGCACTGGATGCCTGGGACTGAGAAAAAAGTCCATATTAAAAAAAAAGGGGCCCTTAGCATTCATATCTCTAAGAAAAAAAGGAATAATAACAATGGTAGTAATAGTAATAATAACAACACTAGAAATACTATTTATTTTTTATGTGATGCAGTGCCAAACACTCTGGTCTGAACAGGGGCTTGGAGATTTTCCTGGATACAGTTCGATTTCACTTTCTTATGTTCTTTGTTACAATGAATCACATTAAAAACACATGGATCCCTTTGACATGAGCATTAGGAACTGCAACGGGAACAGCATTTGAATCTGCTGGAGTTGAGCGGCTAAACATCACTGGTCTTGCTCTGCTGGGAGCAGTAATCAGCAGGAGATAAGCCCATCACCTGAGCAAAATTGCCCCCGTTCACTATCTAAGTGCAAGTACCTGCACCCCCGAATGTGCGCACCTTGAAAGTGCTGGTTACTCTATATAATTGAGGAGAAGTTGCGAGACAATTGTTCTACAAGGGGATTAAACAGGACCACATTCTGCAGCAGTTGCTCACAACTGATTTTTTATCACTTCAAACTCAGCAGGGATGAGAGAGGACAAATCTCCATTTTAAAATTATTTTATTATTACGATACCTTAAGGTTAATTTCATACATGTGTTTAGTTTTATAGGCCAATCTAGCAATAGACCACAGGCTTTATAGCAACAAGATAACATTTTAGACACAATAATAAATGAGTAATATCAACATAAGCAAGAAGACCTGGCCATCTATGATGTTATGGTACTGTATTCCAAGAGAAGACTAAAAATCCCAAAGTTTTTAAATTGTATTAACTGTGTTACTCAGTGTTGACATAACTTTAAGAATGTAGCTACCGCTCTTGTAAATGTTTAGTTTCTTCTGTAACAAACATCCTTGCACACACAGAGCTTCAATTTAGAGATTCTCAAAACAAGAAGTTGTGATTTATAACAGGGTTTCAGCTGTCTCTAAAACTGAATTCAGCTCAGTACCAGAAGTTCCCACGGATTCCTGCTCCACTTAAGCCAAATTTGTTCTTTCCTCTAAACCAGTCCTTAAAGTGAAGAAATATTCTGAATTAGAGCTGAACACTATTTTTAGTTATGTTGGCAAATCTTGCATGCACCAGAAAAGCACAAGGGCAAAAGCATCTGGGAATTTAGGAAGAATTGGATTAGCACTGGACTCCCAGCTCTAAATTGGGAACAGTTATAGATTCAGCTTTAACGTTCCTGAAACAGAACATTTTGATTTTTAGGTTAGATTTATTAGTTTTTATAGGTGGTATTCAGGGAAAAAGATCATCAAATAGTGTGTTTTTTCCTGTAAGTCAATGATTAAAGTACATAATTTCCAAATTTCAAATTATTTAGTAAAAGCTATAAAAGGTTTGACAATTTACCTTTACTGAAAATCTGTGGATTTTTTTATACTGTACTGGTGTTGGCTGGGCTAGAGTTAAATTTCTTCATAGTAGTTAGTATGGCTTATGTTTTGGATCTGTGATGAAAACAGTGATGATAACACAGGGATGTTTTTGTTATCGCTGAGCAGTGCTTACACAACATCAAGGTCTTTTCTGCTCCTCAGACTGCCACACCAGCAAGGAGGCTGGGGGTGCACAAGAATTTGGGAGAGGACACAGCTGGGACACTGACCGCAAATGACCAAGGAGATCACAGAATCACAGAATCACAGAATGGTAGGGGTTGGAAGGGGACTCTGAAGATCCCCCCTGCCAAGGCAGGATCACCCAGGGCACGTTGCACAGGAACATGTCCAGTCGGGTTTTGAAGGTCTCCAGAGAAGGAGACTCCACAACCTCTCTGGGCAGCCTGTTCCAGTGCTCCACCACCCTCGCAGTAAAGAAGTTTCTCCTCATGTTGAGGTGGAACTTCCTGTGCTGCAGTTTGTGCCCATTGCCCCTTGTCCTGTCACTGGGCACTACTGAAAAGAGACTGGCTCCATCCTCCTGACAGCCACCCTGCAGATACTGATAGACATTGATAAGGTCCCCTCTCAGCCTTCTCTTCTCCAGACTAAACAGCCCCAGGTCTCTCAGCCTTTCCTCATAGGAGAGATGTTCCAGTCCCTTAATCATCCTCGTAGCCCTCCGTTGGACTCTCTCCAAAACTTCCCTGTCTCTCTTGAACTGGGGAGCCCAGAACAGGACACAGTACTCCAGATGAGGCCTCACCAGCGCAGAGTAGAGGATATTCCATACCATAACGATTTCATGGTCAGAAATGAATTATTGCTCTGTTAATTGAATCACATTAATTTGAATCATCAAAGGTACTATTTATTGTTTAAATGCTCTTTTTGTAAATTCATAAGTTATTGTAATCCTGCCATTAATTTTAAGTACTTTTTAAATTGAAATAAGGGAAATTATAAGGTCTTGCAGGGATACATTTTTGGAAGGGGATTCATAGTCATTTAACAACAGTCTGCAGTGTTAGGTTATATAATGGTGCTTTGCTCTTCATTATTGGGGGGGGGGGTAGCTCTAAGAATTCTCTTTAACTTTTCCTTCTATTCCCAAGGTCCTTTTCCACACAGGGATAAATCCATGTATTTTGAACATATGGTGACTGTGCCATTATTCAAGAAATTTTAAAATACATTATCTAATTTGTAATGAAAAATTATTTAATATTTTAAATATATTTTTCTCATTATGTAAAAATGCTGGTATAATTTAAGTGGAGATTTAACAAAAAAAGTAAAATGTTTTCAGTGTTGTATATGTTTTTTCAAGCTTTAGATGAAAAGGTATTTTAGGTTGTTTAACACATTTTTAGTTATTGCAAAGATCTTTTCAGTTATTAGGGTATTTATAATCAAATTTAAGTCTTCTGCACAATCATAGGAAATATGGAGAAACAGTAACAATTGCAAACTCCAATTCAGTCACAAGCCCTCCAGGAATGAAACTTACTGGATGGTTGCACTCAAAGTGTTGTGGTCAAGAGCTTGATGTCCAAGTGGAGACCAGCGATGAGTGGCATTCCTCAGATTCCTCAGTACTGGGACTGGTGCTGTTTAACGTCTTTGTCACTGACGTGGACAGTGAGATTGAGTGCAGCCTTAGCAAGTTTACAGAAGACACCAAGCTGAGTGGTGCGATCGACATTCCTGAGGGAAGGGTTGCCATCCAGAGGGACCTGGGCAGGCTTGAGAGGTGGGCCCATGCAAACCTCTTGAAGTTCAACAAGACCAAGTGCAAGGTCCTGCATCTGGGTTGGGGCAATCATCTCAAGCACAAATACAGGCTGGGTGGAGAATGGGTTGAGAGCAGCCCTGAGGAGAAGGACTTGGTGGTTTTGGTTGAGAAGCTTAACATCACCCAGCAAGGTGCTCTTGCAGCCCAAAAAGCCAACTGTATCCTGGGCTGCAGCAAAAGCAGTGTGGCCAGCAGGTTGAAGGAGGTGATTTTGCCTCTCTACTCTGCTCTGGTGAGACCCCACCTGGATTACAGGGACCTGTTCGAGTGGGTCCAGAGGAGGGTCACAAAAATGATCAGAGGGCTGGAGCACCCCTCCTACAAAGACAGGCTGAGAGAGTTGGGGTTGTTCAGCTTGTTGCAATAGGACAAGGGGTAACGTCTTTAAACTGAAAGAGGGTAGATTTAGACTAGATGCAAGTAAGAAATTTTTCCCATTGAGGGTGGTGAAACACTGGCCCAGGTTGCCCAGAGAGGTGGTAGATGCTCCATCCCTGGAAACATTCCAGGTCAGGTTGGACGGGGCTCTGAGCAACCTGGTCTATTTGAGGATGTCCCTGCTCATTACAGGGGGGTGGGACAGGTTGACCTTAAAGGTCCCTTCCAACCCAAACTGTTCCATAATTGTATGATTCTATGAAAGCTGGAGGGAGAAGGAAGGGAGTGAAGTTTGGAGTTGTAGCGTTTGTCTTCCTAAGTAAGCATTATGCCTGATGGAGTCCTGCTTTCCTGGGGGATGTCTGAACATCTGCCTGCCAGTGGGAAATAATGAATGAATCCCTTGTTTTGCTTTGCTTGTGTATAGCTTTTGTTTTACCTACTAAACCGTCTTTAACTCAACTCACAAGTTTTCTCACTTTTACCCTTCCAATTCTCCCCTCACACCACTTGGGTGGGGGCAAGTGAGTGAGCGACTATTTGAGGCTGAGCTGCTGGCCAGGGTTAAACCATGACATATGTCAAAGACGATACATGGTCTTTCAGTTTGTCGGGAAATATATGGGCTCTTTATCGCCTACCCTTCTGTAGCAAGATTTTCTCATCTTTGACATATCTTTTCCACTATTTTGTTCAAATTGTCTGCTGGATTGAAGAGCTCTAGGGGGAATAAAAGGCAAAGATAAAAAAACAGATAACACACATAAAAAAAAGATCTTACAAAAGCCAGATTTAAAGAACTCACAAATTATCTGGAGTCAAGGTATGTGCTATTGCAGAAGTCAATTAAAACGAAGTAAATATTTTGGTTATATTTAATGTGTTTCTGCTTTAAGTATAAGGGTAATTGTCATGCTATTTCAGGTTGCTTCAGTTTCATCTCCCACCCCTTTAATTAGGAAGGTTCTTTTTCTTCTCCTCCACAGTTTCTCAATTGCTTTAGTCTGATGCTGACAGGAAGATTTTCATTCAAGAGCAAAAATGCTCTGGTGCAATCCTGTTGGGATTTGCAGAACCATGTTACAATCACACCAAAGTGCAGATTTCACTATTGTTCTGTGATCTTGCTGTATGCATGGCTGAGGAAAAAACTTAATTACTTTTGAGCAAACATTGTCATAAAGGCTGATGCAAAATTGAAATTTTATTGTTTCATGGATGTGTAGTTTAGAAGAATTACTCCTCATGATTAACTTTCTTTATGGCATCAGCTAAAGGAACTGTTCAGAAACAGTTAACAGAATATAACTTTATTTAAAATACACCAGTCTTTTAGGAAAGTAAAACTGGCTTTCAGTATGCCTACGAGTGCCAGCTGCAACCATTTCATTTTTTCTTCAAAATTTATGAAGAAATTTATGTTTAAATACTCAGGTTAGATACTATTATTTCTTTCTATTTTATATTGTGAATATTATTATCTCTTTATGGAAGAGGCTATCATCTGAGTGCTGCTTGGTGATGTAAAGGAAATATTTTACAAAAGTTTATGACTGATATACGCTTAGGACAATAAGAAAGAAAATCTATTTAAACGTTCCTCAGAGGAAAAAATGGAAGTACAGGAAATTATTCTTGCCTCCTGATAATCAAAAATACCAAAAAGAGTCCTAGAAAACCTACATGAATGTTTAACATAATCCTGATTAAATATCCAGTAGTTTTATTTTTCAGTAATGGATTATACAGTATTGTTCTGGAGTTAGCAAAATATCACTTTTATTTTGTGCCCAAAATGTTCTCCAATGCTCCTTTGGACAGTATATCATGGTGAAATCTTAAGGTAAATGCATTACTCACAGTTCCTGTGTTTCATAATGTTCCGAACGAACATCAGTAATTCGTCCGTCAAATCCTTGCCGAATACTTGGAAAAGCAAAAACTCTAATGAGAAGACACTTTGCTCCTTTATACAGAAATATCAACTTAGTAGACAAGAGATCTTGTCGTTATCCCACACATCACTCAAGAAAAAAAAAAAAAAAGACTGGATAAAGCTAAGTATTTCAATGCCATTGCCTGTATTTATGTTTGGTGGTTTTGTCATACTGGCATACCGTTAGCTTTTACAGCACACTTGTCCTACACACAATGCTTTGTATAAACGGTTGAATAGTATTATTCCGCCTTTGCAGTAAGAGGAGGGAAAGGACAGAGAGTGATTTGCTCAAGGCTATTTCTCACATCACAAGAAGCGAGGATATGTGCCCCTGTGCTTTCCAAATGCTAACCTTTAGCCAGTACTTTCCCACTGTAACACATGACTCACTGTTCTACTCCATCCTTCAGTTGTTCCCAGTGATGTCAAATGTGAAACTCCTATTGCCTACAGGGAAACAAACAACCAAACAACCAAACAAAACCCCAGATTAGGGGGCATTTTCAAAGAGGTTCTACCTGTCTTGCTTTTGTTGTTACTTGGCCCCATCTTTGAAATTCCTGAGTTTATGAGACTTGTTAAAAGAAAAAAAATTTTTCTTCACATCACTTTACTGAGATAAAGTGCTATAGCTTAACTTTACAATGAAGAGCAATTCCTATACGATTCAGTTGATTTTCTTAAGATCTAACAGGAAGGCTTAGTAAAACTGAGAACTGATCCAAACCACTGAAACTTTGTTTCTAATAAATTTTCTTCACTTAGCAGAACTCTTCACTTTTTTTAATGGAAGTCTGGATTTTGCATAGTGAGTCAAAGACTAGCAGACTTTTCACTATTATTATGATTTACTTTTTAAATGCTTGGAAGACATCCAGGAACTCTTGGAAATCTTGGGACTACAGGTTGAAACCACTGACCTCACCTCATGACATTCTTGAACGATGACCTTCCCCAAAAGAAAAACATTCTTTTCCTGTGATACAGACTTTCATAGACAGCATTGAAAAAACTACAACTGGTAAATTGTATTGCTATTGGTAAAAAAAAAATACTCTTCTTGGTAATGCCCAATGTTATGACAAGTGCCAAAGGCTCCAAACTGCAGCTAGGGAGGTTCAGGTTTGACATCAGGAAAAGCTTTCCACTGGGAGAATTGTGCAGTCCTGGAACAGATTTCCCAGAGAGTCTGTGGAGTCTTTATCCTTGGAAGTTTTTCAAGATTTGGCTAAGCAGAGACACAGCTGATGTGATTTAGTGTTGACAGTGGTCCTGCCTCAAGTGGAAGGCTGATCTATAAGACCTCTATTTCCATGATTCCGTGAAGAGCAAATCAAATTATTTATTTTTATAGCATACTTGTATCTGATTTCCTTTAAAATGTCTGAATTTGTTCTTTTGCATTTGTTCTATAAAGAGGCAATAATTCAGCACTTTCAGCTCAGAGTGCTACAATATGTGCTAAACGAGCGTTCCACAAAAAAGTGAGCAATTCACACAGAAACACTAGGTTGGAAAGGA
>NW_010537049.1:23861-36194 GCF_000687285.1 Phaethon lepturus | reverse complement strand
GGGCCCGGACTGAAAACCTCGCCCGGGGGGCGGGAAAGGCAGAGGGGAGAGAGGCTGAGGGGAAGGAGCAGTACAGGTTTCCCGCTCAGACCCGAGGCCTTCCTTCTCCGGATTTTTTGAGCAGGGCTAATGCGAGGAGGATGGTGGGAGCTGCCCGACACCTCCATTGCAGTCTCCCGCGAAGCTTTTCAAAAGACGTTCTCGGCTCCGAGATCAGCGAGATCTCCCGAGGGGTGGCACGCCCTGCATCTGGCTGGCCAGCACCCTGCTCTCCCTGATGGTTTCCTTTCAAACTTTTTTCTAAAAAATTTCAGATATCATAGTTTTGTATCTGTGTGCATCTTCCCCAATTTCCACATGATTTTTCCTCTTCGTGCTGCACCCCAGGAATTTCATGGACAGTTTTTGCTGCAGTCAGCTTGCTGCTCCGGGCAACATTGTTGTGCCATGAGAGAACTGACCTACACATCTCATTTTATTTTGGAGCCTGGGTGAGAGGTAATAGTGAGTAGAGTATTTCTGCAGAAACTATTTAAGTCTTGAAGATTCCCTGCAAGTGCATTATTACAATAATCACCGATATAAAATCCAGTGTTACTGGTGGCCGAAGGCAGCTTCAGTCACCTCTGAATGCTCGCAGAAAGGCAGTAGAGAACAGCAGAGATGGGAAGGCCCTGTGTCCCCAGAGGGAAACCCTTTCCCTCAGTCTCCCAGCCACAGCGCATCATACTTCCGTTCAGTGCCACAGAAGATTTCATTCTGGACACACTGTAAATCTTAGCTTATTGGGACAACAGTTTGATTTTTTAAATGTAAACCTCTTGGACTACACAATGTAAATAATGACGAGTGTAGGAATTATCTGGAAGGAATTAATAGTTTAGCTATGTTCCATCACATTGCAGGAAATATGGTATATGAAATAATCCTGTATTGGCAGAGAAATGTTTAGACTATGTACTCCTCTTTTCCACCACTGTCTTTGTGGTTAGGTTTCCAGTTCATCCACTGCCTCAAATAAGCTTAATAATACTGCCATTGACAATGTACACATGACACTTAAGTAACATTTAGAATTTTAATTTTCTTAGCTTTGACGAGGAGCTGAAGGTTAGATCAGTCACAATGCAGACATTTTTTAAAAAGACCTGAGGCCCAAATTCCCAAAGGTATTTAGTCATTGGACTCCCAAGGAAATGGAATAGAAGCCAGATACTTCTGTGTAATACCTTTGTAAATGTGGGCCTCAAACCAGTGTTCCAAACAATCTAAACATATGTAAGTGTTAAACACTTTAGAAGAGGCGTGTTTAAAGAGCTAAAGTCTCCCTGTCTTGCAGTGAGATGAGGGCCACTGTCCCAAGCCCTGTCTTGCAGGCAAGACCCTTCCATGCTGCCGTTGATGAATGTGGTTTAAAAAAACCAAGCCTGACATGGACAGGGCTGACAGGGTATAAAGTCATGCAATTGTTTGACCAACTAGCAAGGTGCTGCAGCTATACTGAACAGTTTTGTTCAGTATTGTTGCACTGAATTAAGACTACGTTCGTCTTCTAATATGGAGAAGTACTGTGGAGTAAGCTTGAAAGGTGATGCCAGTTACTCTGACTGTTTGCAGGGACTTGAACTCAGTTTTCCTAGCTCCTTCGAGTGAGCTGTCTTTCGACGGGGGTTGAGCTGAGTGGAGAGGGTGCACCTGCATCCCAGAATGGAAGATCTGCACCTCAAGTCAGTGCAGAATAGCTCTTCTGGTTTTCTGCTGTCAGCTTGCTTTACTTCATAATCATGCCCTTGTGCTCACAAGGTTTTACACTCACTATGGTTATAGTCAGTTGAGCCAAATTGCATCTTCTAAGCTCAACCCACAGCACCTGCTTAGAGTCACACTTCGCCGTGGTGCTGGTGAAGCCCCAGGAGAGCTGTGGGCTGGGGGGGTGTGCCTTGCTCACGCGTGGAGTCGGCAAGACATGAACCAGGTCTAGTTCACGGTGACCCCATGTTGTGCCTGAGCTCATTAGCCTTACTGAAAGGCAGGTATATACATTAGGGCACAGTGCTATGCTAGCAGCCTGATGTGATTCCCAGCATGATTAGGTGCTTCCCTGCATTTGGAGCTAGGTGCTTTTCCCCTCTGCAGCACTTGATCTGCTGGTTACAGGGACGTTGCAAACTAAGTGGGAAAAATTGTCATAGATGGTAGTGCCCCTAAAACTTAGGATTTGTAATGATTGCTCTTTATCTTCCTTTTTGGCTTAGTCCAGAGTGCCTGTGCAAAAGGATTTATCTCCATGGAAAATTTTGGGGGTGCACATTTATTCTAATATGGTTGCATTACTATTAAAAGTCTGTACTCCTATTCTAGTACCGGGTACTTTTTAGATTTACAATTAAGTCATAGCAAAGCATGCAGCCAACACGAGAGCTGTTACTGGTTTATTTTTCTTGGAGCTGTGTGTACAATAGTAGAGAAAATAGCTAGAATTGTATAATTATATTGACATACAACCTAGATCGAGGCCTGAGGTACTTTAATTACTTATACTGAACATGTTAAACCTAGAGTATCTCCCACTGAGGTTAGTGGAAAAAGTCCCATAAGTTTCAGTGGGCCTTACATTTTGTCGTTAAACAGAATTGCTGAGCATCGGAAGGAGCTTGTAGTATTGATCACCTCTTTTGGTCGTTTGTTCTACCATTTTTATCTTGTATGATTAAAGCAACAGTGACAACCACAAAAAATAAAAAGATAAAAATTAATCTGTATTTAATGTGACAGAAGCCTGCAATCAGGTTCTCTCTCCTGCATTTTTACAGCAGGAGGAAAGCCACACCTTTATTGAAAATACTGCTTCTGTTTAAATGCATGCTTCTGAGGGCATAGGATTAATTACGAATAGTATGTTCTTATGTTGGGCTGGTGCAAAGTCTCGTTTAAAATTATGTTAGGTAAAAGATGTCAGAGAATATGTTTTGGACCATAACAAGTTTTCATAGCTAAGGTGCACCCCAAAGAGCTGATACTTTTCTAAGACAAACTAACACAGCTAAAATGCATCTCTTCCTGAACACATACATTACAAAAAAACCCCTAAATTACACAGGAACACGTATGATCTTTTTGTCTAGATATAATTTATTCTTAGACATTGATTTAGAAAGCTGGAAGAATTTTAGCTGGAAACATAGTTAGGAAAAGCATATCCCAGAGATATTACATAAAAAGAATTTGTGAGACTTAGGTCAGCCTCAATACAAGACCCTTAAGGTGGATTTGAGGCAAAAATGGCCCCCGTCATGATGAATGCACTCTTGTCAAAGGCAGACATCATCTGAATCAGTGATTCTGAAGAATAGAAACCACCTTCTGGCTGGATGAGTTTTGAGACAAAAGACCGTGTTCTTGAAAGCAGCAGGGTAGGGAGTTGTGCATGTTTGATTTATTTTTTCCCCACACATTGTTTATTCAGTTAAAGGCAATGTATTATATTCTGTCTTCTGTGTTTCAAACATCTGTTATTTTGCATGTTCATTTGCCAATTAATTAATAGGGTTCTTTTCCCTTTCCAACAATTGTACTGCGAACAATCAATCAATTAGCTGCGGAAAAAAAGAATGGCAAGATGTCTGGCTAATGTGCAACCTATAATATGAAAAGAAAAGGCAGCCTTCTGAAGTATGTAAGTATAAACAACATCAAACAACTGTACAACAAAGACAAAATCTATCACCAGCAGGCAAAAATTCCAGCAACTGAAAGTCTAAATTCCCCGCTGAAGGGGAGAGGAGAGCATGAGAGGAGGAGCGCAGAGTTAAGAGAGGGAATTAAGACCAGTGAAGTCTGCGGTTTCTACCATTTTAAGCTGTGTGGGACTGGACTGTTCACGTGAATGTCCCCGTCGCCGGCAGGGCGCATTTCCCTTGCTCCCCGTACTCCCTGCAGTGCTCCTTTCCCTTACTCCCCAAGCATGCAGGACGCCCGCGCCACAGTACCCGTTTGTGGCTTTTGGCCCATGGTGGTTTTGGTATGGTTTTGGAAAGCAGGCCGGTTGAGTGACGGCTGGTCCGGGGAGGATCATATTGGCGTCCTGCGGGAGACTGTGCTGTGCCGACGGGTCCCTGCGAGCAGCAAGTCAGACTCCGTGCAGCTACGTGACAGAGCGGAACAACAGCAAGTGACAGACCGAACGCGTATGGTCTGCGATGAATTTATATATCCATACTACAGTCTTGAAAAGTATTGTTTAGCATGTAAGTTTAGCAAATTCCCCGGTGGAACTGATGGCTTTATTAGTGCAGTAGCAGTTACGGGTTTTCCATGGGAGAGACACCATCCGGACAGATCAAGACGTGGCAATGGTATTGATTGTCTACTCTTCTTACTGGTCATTTGTTTTATCAGACTGCTTGGACTTACAAAGCTCTGAGTTGTAGTAAAAATGTTTTTCTACTCACATGAGGTTTTACAGTATGGAAACATGTAAATGTCAGGACTGAATAAGTATAAAAACGCACAGAGTTATTTTGCTCGGTCAGCTCAGTGTTTATCTTTCTGACCATTTTTATACGTTAAATGTATATAAAATTTTAAGGCTCAATCTGAGATCTAGGAGCTTTAGGAAAGATTATGGAAAGAATTAGGGACTTCAAACCAATTAGAGCAGAACCATTTAATGATCATAATTTTGTCAGGTCTTGCTCAAGTAAATAGGTGTTAAGGACACCGAAACGCTAACATATGTTTGGGAGAAACCTGACTGTAATGAGAGGAATATCAACAGAGTTTTCCTGGAATTACGAGCCCTGAAAAATTCCTAATTTAATACTTTTTGGGAATAACTGTGCCTCATCCTAGTTTAATTTAGCTTGTTCTGTAAGTTGATTAAATCACAAAGTAGTAAGACCTTGTTTTAAAAATACAAGAGTATCACACATAGATTTGATAAACAGTTATAATATTTAACTTCCTGCCTTGTCAGAACCAGAATAACTTTTAGGTGTAGGTGAACACCTTGTGGGCTTTTATTTAATAGAATGAAAAAGAGATTAGAGTGTATTTGCTTGATTTTTTTTTTTCCATAAAGAAGAAAGGGACTTGTATTAGTTTTATCTTGACAGCTGTGGAGTTTAGACTGGAGCTCTGTTACCTCCTTTTGGCTTTCTCATGGATGATCATAAAATTTTCTAGAAGTTAGATTGTCATACGCCAAAGACTTACGAAATATTAACCTATCAGCATACAGTAAATCCTTGACAGTCTTTTCAAACACAGTCATCATGTGGCAGCTGTACTTCAGTCAGGAAAAATAGAATTATGCAAATACAAATATTGTTCAGTTTTAACGGCACATTATTTAGCAAGATAGCAGCTATGCATTTGAAATATGAACATGCTCTGATCTCATTTTTATTGCTTTGTGGACTGTATTTTCCTTTTGAGGTACTCCAGGTTTTAACTGGTGAAGACCTAACTAATCAACAATTCCTGTTTTTTTAGTGTACCTTGTATCATCTCAGTTACTCATGACCAGAACGGATGGAGCAGTGAGTCACCTACCAGACATTATTGGAGCTGCGACAACAAGAAACCAGATGAAACCTCTAAACTGTATCTGTTTTCCAGACCACGGAAATACAGCATATTGAATTTTCTTTAACTTAACGCAAACTGCAAATCCTGGTAAGGACTCTTTTCTACAATCACAGGTGCAAATTATGTGCATAGGCAAACGGCTGTTTTCTAGCACATGTCCTGGACACTTTAAATGCCACTCCAAGCCATTGGCTCCATTTAAAGATAATGACCTGTGACAATAAGGTTCTGAAAGTTATAAGAAAGTATTTATTTCTACTTGTAATATGTAAGTCCATGGCAGTGGATGGATGGAAATCTTTTCGCTGCTCAACGGTATTGTCCATGCGCACTCATACAATCAAATCACACTTTAAAACTTCTGCATGCCAGATTATTCTAACTATCCAGGAAGTGCAATATTGTCTGATAAATGAAAATGTAAATTCTTTTTATAGAAGTGTGCACATATGTTTTTGTTGGGGAGGCAGAAGAGTGTCAACTGACAGCCCATAGCTACAAACGCTCTCATGAGGACTGTTGTAGTATTTAATATTTTCAAGAAAAGATTACATTTCCATAACCAGTCTCGTGGTTAAGAAAACTGGGAGTCAAATACAGAGCCTCTATCTCCTGATCTTTTTAGAGTGTATTTCAGATCAGTATGTTCAAAGTTTTTAATGTTAATAATGTTAATAATGTTTAATTTTTTTAAATGTTCAAAGTTTTTAGTCATTCATAAGAAATGAATCAATGTCTCCATTCAGTTTGTAGTAGACAGATAGTTGATAGCTTTGTTGATACCAGTTCCAAAAAGCAAGAGGGTTGGGTGTCACCAAATACTAAGCCATTCTGTCATTATCAGAGGGGATCCTTTCAGGCCACCATTGAGTCATATTACCTGGATAGCATAGGGAAGCCGGTCCCCTTTTGTGTATAGGTGTAGAGAGAAGCCATCCTAGAGTAAAATTTTTTAGTCTGTTCGATGGCGTTACTCAGTGACTAGTCCTGTTAGCTTCAGCACTTTGTAGCATGAAGTTAGCTGTGACTTAAGTCTTGGTACAGATCTCACCTCCTAGCTCCAGTTCCCCTATTCTGCTTCTTGAAATTACACTATAGGCAAGCATAACGTATATATGAGAGTTGGGACAAAAGAATCAAGAAGTGGGCAAATAATAGCTCCTGTGAAATCGGGCCAACAGTAACTCATGAAGAAGGTGCCTGCAAGCAAAGGAACCAAATACAGTAAGAGATGAAATGGGTTGAAGTAAGGTAGACTGGAACTCATACAAGGAGAATAGAAAAGATAATCCCTAAAGCACTAGGGAGGTTTTTTGAAGCGATAGTGAGGAGACTGGCGTGGGACATGGGAAGAGAGAAGCAACATGGAGGAAGAGCTGCAGAGAAAAAGTACTTGGGAGTGATTGTAGGAAAGTAAGTCACATGGGGAAAACGGTGAAGCTTGAGCAGGGAAACAGAAAAGCGGATTCAGAAAAGCAAATGACTGGGGGAAGGGAAACCTGAAGCTAGCTTAAAAGTGAATGAAAATAGAAAATGTGCTTGCATGGAATAAAGGACATGGGAGTAGAAAGAAACAAATGCACAGTGGGAAACTGAGAACTTTTATCATACCTTACCTGTAATGCAGAAAAAGAGACGTTTAATTTGAGGAAAATATTATTTGCTTGCCTCTTTTTTTTTGACAAAACATAGGGAATCTGATGTGTAATAGTGCTTTGGTTGCGTACGAGGATAAAAATTTTTTCATCCCTTGGCCAACAGTGTGTGTCATACATTGGCCAGTTTTCTCTTCTTTTATGCTATAAATTGCACTTGCTGCTACCAAAAACCCCAAAGATAATAGTTGTGTTAGGAAAACATTATAGACCATGTATCAGCCATCCACTTAGATTTTTGCAGACTCTAGGCATTCAAGAAATCCTGCAGAAGTCACACAATCATTTATTCCTCGAGCCTTTCTCAAAATGATAAGCAAGTAAGCAATGACAAAATACACATGAAGTTCGCAGCTTGGCAGCAACAATTTCATAG
This sequence comes from Phaethon lepturus, assembly GCF_000687285.1. Classification (NCBI taxonomy): domain Eukaryota; kingdom Metazoa; phylum Chordata; class Aves; order Phaethontiformes; family Phaethontidae; genus Phaethon; species Phaethon lepturus. The sequence continues at coordinate 28,574 of NW_010537049.1, read as the reverse complement.
ATGACTCAGTAGCCAGTAGATTGTCTAAGGATTTGCCTAATCATACAAGCAATCCAATCTTCCCGCTTGTAGATTTAGTGAAGCTATACCAATGTTATGCTAGATGGTAATTTAGCCACATATCGTAAACATTTATGAAGTCAGGAGAAGCACAAAGCTGTATATTACAACATCATCAAAGACATTAGGTATAATTGATTAAGACCTAACAAGGTGATTTGTCTTCTCTGACGTATATAGCCTTTCTCTACCAGATTTCCACTCTCTCTAAATAGTACATTATAAGTGAGCATCATTATTCAATTTTGCTGGTTTAGGATGTAGTCAAAACTGAGTTTAATGTCATTGTCATTTCAAAATAAAGAAAAATGCAAACGATGTGATAAAACCTTATAAGAAATTCAGTCATTTCTATATTCCATTCCTATATTTCCATTTCCAATTCTAAATATTTCTTATGAATGTATTTCCCCTGTGCCTGTGTATCTAACATCACAGGCATTATGGTTTATTTATTTCACAAAAGATAGAACAGAATTTAAGCTAAAATTGGGCATTGTACTTTACTTTCACAGATTTTAGCAGATTTATCATGATTTATATCCATGTAAGAGGAACAGATCAAATAATTCTGGTTTTAAAATTGCCTGCTATTCTGAATTATGGTATTTTGTACATCTTTCCATTATGAAATTGAAGATTGCTTGAATTAGTATTCCTTCAAGGATGGGTATTGCTGGCTTTTTTTTTTTTTTTTACTGTTTCGTGCCACACAGTTTTTAGTGGTTGTTATGGTGAATAAGTTTGTGTATTAAATAGAAGAGAACAGAAATCCCACAATAAAGGTTAGCCATTCACAGCTGGCTGCTTCCCTGAGGCTACAAAAACATATGAATCCTTCATTTGGAAAGATCTTACTTTTAAAATTCATAAATTAAAGATGCTCTAATCCATTTGCTCAAACTAGGACTAGCCAGTATTCTCAGCTGACTCTGTATCTTCAAAGTTGCTAGTGCAAGTACAAAGTCATTGATATACTGATATTTAACTTGCATATGTTCCTTGTTAAAGTACACAAGAAAAAGCCACTGAATGATTCAGAACAAAGAAACTTATTTCATTAAGAAAAAATAGGTCCTCCCTCCATCTTGCCTTACTTGAGTTTGCGAATCGTTATATGATCCATTTTTTCCATGGGTATGTTTTTTTACTTTAGCACAATTTTTCCCCATATCATCTGCTTTTCAAGGTGGTTGTTGAAGCCAAAAGAACAAGGATTCCTCTGTGGAAACCAGTTCACTCAATTTCTCTTGCAATTTTCCTTTTCTGAGGAGAAATGATCACCAGTGACTCAAGCGCTCACTTACATTTAAGGACACAAGGAAGGGCATAGGGAAAGGAAAAAGTGGTGGACCCTGGTGGTCCCCTCACAGACCATTAAGATTTGGGAGACACCCTCCCTGTGTCCCTCCCTGCATCTCCTACTGCACCCTCCCCTTGCCTGCTGCCCTGGAGAGATCTGCCTCTCTCCTGCAGCGTTTCGGTTGCTGCTCATCCCCAAGCATGGGAGACATCAAAGTGAGATTCCACTAAAAAGTGGCATTTGGGAGAAGACATCAAGTGCTGGCATCGCTCGCTCTAACCCACTTGCAAAAACAGCAACAAATAATTGCAGGAGCTGGCAACATGCTCATAAATATTCTGAGACGTACTTTCTGAGATGAGATAAAAGACCTCAAAACAGCATGCTGTCTTGAGTATGTATTCAGCTGCTATTTTCTAGCTTTCTTTCCAATATTCTTCTGGCAAGACGCTTACTTAAATTCCTATTGAAATATGAAGAGCAAAGTTCATAATCCATATGGAATATAATTTGAAAAAAATACTACTCCATATCCCTCTGAAAATTCACATTATCTGCAATCTATTGGGGCTGTTATTGTTATTTAGCTTTAATACAGAATTATTATGCACACAAAAATATTGTTAAACAGTTTTCTTCTAAATTCAGGATATTTCACGATTTAAAGTAACGGACTGTGAGATCTCTTGCAGATTTTGAAACTAACTTTTTAGTGTTTACATAATAAAACATAAACCTACTAGAATAACAGAATTGGGACTGGGTCATCTACATGGAAATGTTTTAAGAAGCATCTTGATTTAAAAAAAAAATCAAATACTTCTGTGTACTTCAATACGAGGAGGGATTCTACTTTTGACGGAGGCCTGAATCCTATGTTATCTGAGAATCGGAAAGGATCTGGGAGCAGAGACAATGACCAAACTACAAAAATTACGACGAGTACTTTGTTTTGCAAGTTATTTTCAAGTATTTAAATGTGGGTGGGCCAGAGTGGTACTGTGGAGTGCAAATAAAATTTTGTGGTCACATTTTAGGACCAGCAGCCATCAGCCTTGTACAAAATAAAATCTAGGTGACATTAGCATCACGGATGACCCAGAGGAGAGGTAAAATGTGCTAGAAGAGTGGCATATGGATAGCGATGGCAACAAGAATTGCTGCATCACAGCAAGAACGGTGAAAATAGACAGCAAGCGGTACCATGAAAGCGCTTGGGACAAGACCTCGTGGAACACGAAGGTTGTCATTGTCCATAAAACGCTGTTGAAACCGATCATCAGGAACTACAAAGAGGCACTGAAAGGAGATGCTTTACAAACAGCCGATGGTGCAACACTGCAGCTGGAAGGAGAGGCGGAACGGTGACGCCGAAGCAGCTCGAACGGAGGAGGAGCCATTTGCCACTGTTGGCAGGTGCCGTAGGTGTTATCGGTAGATGTGTGGCTGCACAGCAACCGTTGAAGAGGAGCACAGACTGTTAAAAAGCGTTACCGACAGTCATTTAGCTTTTGCACTTAGTCGGAAAGCGACAGAAATATGACTTGCCAGGAAGCTGCAAGGGCTGCAGAGATATTCCCATTGCTGATCCGATACTGTGCGAAGATAGGAGAAGGAAGAAGAGTTGGAAGAAGTTTACATCATATCACCCAAATTTATCATTTAGAAACAGGCTGTCGGAAGGAATAAAGAAAGACGGATTATGTAACTGAGCTTTAAGCAAAGAAAAAACAATAAAATCGCAATGCCTGCAGAAAAGCAACATGTTCATTAGCCGTAGGGAAAAACTGGAATTAAAAGTAAAAGTTGTGGAAAGAGAGCAGTTATTGAAAGAAGAGAATATACTGATTTCAACTAAAATTCATCAAGAACTTCTCAAAAGTGTAATAGGGTCTTATGCAAGGGAGGAAGAAACACCCACAATTTGCCCAAAATGAATGAATGGATAAAATCGGTGATAAAATGGATAAAATGAATTTGTGCAAAGTAACAAAGGCAATCTGGGGGAACTGAGGGAACAGTAATGATGTGTCTGGCAGAGCCAGGCAATCAACGACTGATTTGAACTGAGACATACAACTATCAGTCATATTTTAAAATAAACTAATGAACCAACATGGTTGTCAGCCTGCAGCAAAATAAGTCACGGTAACTTTCTAGATCATGCTCCGATGAGATGAGGTAACGGGTGCAGAGCGGATGCGAGACAACTACACAGAGACAATGCAATGAAAGCCTCATCTGCATTGTTGGTTTCCCAGGATGAGTGAATCATTTTCTGGGTCAGTGACTCAAATCACATTCTTTTAACCTATGGAGCCCTTCAGTTTTTTGAATAATATGACTTCTCTGGCTTTTGGAAGCGTGTGTGTCTTCCAAGAGCATACTTTTTATTTCAGCACCTTTGAACATCTTTCTGCAAATTTGCTACAGGTTATATCGCGGCCCCTTATGGAGAATATCAGTTGCTGAAGATCTTTGATTTGTGTGCCCTACTTTGGCTTTAGGAGAGAACCCTTGCATACTGACAGGGTCGTTGAAAACCTTTTTAGGTCAATGCCGTGCAATCTGGTAGAGGCCAGATTTCACATGATTTCTGGATTCTTTTGGGTCGCACCCTTCTCCCTGTGGTCAAACAGACTGCCTACCACCTAGGAGCCAGGCTGGGTAAGGGACAGACCATCCTCTTCTTTCAAAGCTTTCTTTGTTGTGCCCACCCTCATACCCCTGGGCAAGTCTCTGCTTTTATTCCCTCAGCACCATGTTACGGTTGCCCCCAGGAAGGGTTTCTGCTGACATTAGTCAGCAGATCCAGAGTTGGCCTGTTTCAGACTTGCCTAAAATTCAGCTTGCAGTTTCCCTTCTTCCTGCTCCCTGGGGATTTGAGATTGGACTTTGAAGACATGTTTTCCTTCTGTGTTTCAATTTTAATAACTTTTCTTTTAACATAACGTATTCCTGCTTCTGTTTTGTTTAGGTAATATTATTTTTTTCAATTCTAATACCATTTCATAATGTAAATGACATTCAATTCCAAAGTTTGCATGTATTTTAAAGTATTTAAGTGTAATTTTTTTAGCTAATCAATCTGTAGACCGTATTTTTCAACTGATTTCAGTATGCTACCCACTCTGATTACTAATTTAACAGGTTTCAGCTCTTGACTGAAAAAAGAACATTCAGGATTATTTTAAAACTGTTACATAACTTTCTTCTTATCTTGCAAGGATTGCTGGACAACGAGGAATATAGAACCGTAATTCTTGAGGTGAACAAGTAGATATACATACATATATGTATGTATGTATCTGTGTTTGTGTGTATGTATATGCTGAGAGCACATGAATAAT
>NW_010537049.1:17865-23830 GCF_000687285.1 Phaethon lepturus | reverse complement strand
GCAGGAATGATTAGTCTGTCAATAAAATGAATATAACAGTAGTAAATTTCCTAAGCATTCTTTACATGTCTTATGATAAATAATGAATTAAAGTAACTGCTTTGTTCTCTTTACCTCTCTACTTCTTCTGATGGCCCATTTCACATGTGCACTACGTCAGATGTTCCTGTTGGGAACAGTGGCTCCTAAAGGCACCTGTTAATGGCACTGATGGATGCTGAAAGGGCATCTATTACAGAACCTCTTCACTACTATACCCCACCATATTAAAAGGTGATTTCTGTTTTAATGCAGCTTCATCTGATGATGGAACAGTTTCCTACACTAACCTTGAACTTTTGCATTTACTACAATGTTTTTTTGCTAGCTACAGTGAATGCTTCAGGCTTTAATTGCCCTTCCAATTGCAGTGTAGACTAATGGCTGTGCAGAGCCTGTCCTGGGACAGCAAGGAGTTCGGCATCTGCAAAGTGGGCTGACAGCTCCACAGACCCCTGTAAGGGTAGCAATGGCAGAAAACAATTCCTGCCGTGCACAGCCCTATAGGAACTTGAGTTAATTCTCTTTGGTGTTGAGAACTTTTTTTGCTAACATCTCTCCTCTGGAACAAAATTGTGGAAGGAAATCACTGCCTTGTGATTTGTGAGTTGGGTTTTCACTTTTTTTTAGACTCAGATGGCCTAAGGCAGGTAGCCCTGTGGCCTGGAGCTGACTAGGAAGATGTCACTGTTACTTAGCTGGAATAAAGCATTTATACTTCAGCTTCTATCTTTCACAAGACTGCATCCTTATATCTCTGATTGACTGCTCCCAAGCCTCCAGTCAAATACTTTCACAATGTTACTGATCTGTCGAGTTCTGCAAGAGCAAAGCACAATTTCTGATCGTACTATATCCTTCATTCCTTCTATGATATATATGTGACACAGATGTGGCAAGGGACAGACACATCTTGTGTCTCATTTCCCAGAAGGCTACAGTACTGCCATTGTTTAGGGCAAAAGAGTGGTTAATAAGCCATCTATTGCAAGGTTTTAATATACTTTAGTAAAATTATACACTATGCAAAGCACAGGTTTTCCTATGACTTTTTAACATGCATATGTTTCTTTCCAGCAAATGAGTGGATTTGTATAGATTTGTTTCATGCTCATCCATCTGTGTCAGCCTTTGAAGGAAAAGGATTTCACCATAAATTACTTAATTTTGCAGCTCTGTTATTTAATCCATTCTGAATTTTTTTAGCAATTACCACTCTATGCTTTTTTGCCAGCTCCTGCCCAGAGATGTTTCCATGGACTGGTCTGTCACTCCTGTATGTGCTTGTGTTGAATAAGCTCTCCTTCCTTTCTCTTGACTGATCCTTTTGGAGCCAGTGGTTAGACACAAAAAGCATGCCATTAAAGTAGAAGCTGTAACATCAGTGTAGCACGCCTGCACTACTCCCCTGGTTGATTTTCACTGGTGTGGCATCCAGTTCTTTATTTGAGATATGCTGAGGTTGACATGAAAACTAAGAAACATGCAAACTCTTGGTGCTGATTTCAGTTAGAGCCTCCCTCTTGATTCTTCTCCGATTCCCTTTCAGGGCTTGGGCTGGCATGGACCGATGTCTCTGAAATTAGGGACAGGAAGGGTGGGCTGAAGACTGATCAAATCAGTGGAGCCCACTGTGCTCGTTCCTGGACCTAAGCCTGGGTCACAACTGGGTCTGATTCATCTGATACGATCGGTATCTCTACAGCTATTCAGCTGGTGAGGTTGCCTTTTAAATGACAGTCAAAACAATTGTAGGCTCTGCACTTTTCCCTTCCTGTGGTGGGAATGATGTGGAAGCATAAAAATGTGTTTGTGTGATAAGGAACTGTGAAAATGAGAATTGCTGTTGGACAACACAAACCATTACAGTGCTAGCATTTTTATAAAAAGATAAGAGAGGGTTATACTTGCAGTGTGGAGCACAACAGAGCAGTAACAAAAGCATTTTCTAGTGACTAATATTTTGTTGTAAATGACAGTTAAAAAATGAATCATGAGAAATTACTGTCTTTACTGTTGTCTCTGTATAAGTTCATGTGTTGTTTTGGGCTAGATACTCAACTGCCTGTGCATCACTCTCTTCTCATCGCTATAGGACTGGAAAAGAAAAGTACTTTTTAATCTAAGGGATTCTGTAACCTCCATTGAACTGCAAGGCTGAGCTCTCTGATGCCTGAGCACGTCTCAGAGGGCTTCACGGCACCTGGGAGTCCGCACCATGCACAGACTCATCACTGCTTTAATGTAAAGACTGCTGAACTGTGTCCCTGGTACTACCATCCTGCCTCTCCCACGGTGCTAACCGTGAACATAGTTTTCCTTTGGTCACAGCTGCTGGACTGTGATTATAATGTTCTGTTTTAGAGTACAAAAATATTATTAGTTTATCTCTAATATGTCTACCTACTTCATAGCAAGCTTTCACCAATGGTATTTCTGCCTTTGGAAGGCTTTCACTCTACATGTTTGAGAAAGGATCTCAACATTGCACACACATGAAGTTAATTTAGGCATTTTTTAAAGGACATGTAACACCATGTAAATATCAAGAATAACTTTTTAAATAGCATTTCTGATTGTTTTCTTGCAATGGTGTATACTTAAGCTGAGATACAACAATTTGATTTAGGTTGTCTGGGACAACTCTTACTGGCAGTTCTACTGGGTTATATCACTGATGCTGGAAGGTTGTCCAGAATTAAGCTTGCAATGGCTACTGACTGATGGTTTATTGCAGGAAAACTGCAGGTTGTGGATAAATTGTCAGTTTTCTTACTCATGGTGTATATAAGTAACGAGATGAGGCCGTAAGTTGTTTTTTCCATATGTTATGCACTGTAGCTTAATGCATGCCTCTAATTTGCCATTTGAAATACTCACCTGATACTTAAAGGAAAGCTAGCTGTGTCAAAGAAATATAGCAGAGACCAAAGAGTTAATTTGTTCTCGTGGATCATCCCTACATACTTTTCCCAGCCACCAGCCAAGTTATTTCTCAAATGCCAGCCAAGAGCTACTTGCAGCTGGCAAAAATCCACAGTTATCAGTGCAACGCAAAAAAACCAGCAGTGTGGCCCTGTTGATAGCGAGGTGTGGGTTCCTGTGTTCTTATCCAGCTTACAGCGGTAAGAGAGTAAATAGTCAATGAAGATAACATTTATACGGTGATTCAGCTCAGTGGTATTTGTGATGATTTCCTAGGTCTCTGGAATCTGTTTTGTGCTGTGGAGTGTATGGAGTTCATACAGGACCTGTGGAATTCATATACAACCTGGTTTCCCTGAGGTTCATGGAAAGACCATTTTAATTGTAAGTGATTTCAAAAAATACCAAACAACTAGTTCTTCAGTTATTTTGGGTATGACACATGAGGAACACAGAGAGGTTGAGAGGTGGAGAGAGCACAGATGAAATACTGGTAGAAGAACACGGAAATCTTTCAAAATCATGAATATATGGTGTTCTTGCAAACAGAAAGTGAGTGGAACTAGCACCTCCCCAAAGCTCCCCAAACCTGTGCACCACAGGGTGAAAATAAGGGATATTTTCAGTTCTGAAGTTAACAGTACATAAAATAGGGCCTCATAAAGCTCAGCATTTCTGTAACTTCTTGTTCTTTGTGGACCCCATTGCATTGGAAGTGCTGACCAGATTCTTACAGACTGAAAAAAATGCTGGTCTGCAGAAAAAAAGCATTTTATACATAGTCAAATCAGCCTTGGCTGAACACGTACAGGAGGAAGTGAGCCGTGGAAGATTCAAACTGAGGGTGAATATTGCTTTTCAAAGAACTAGGAGTGCCAGGTAGGAAAAAGCCATGCTTCTTGTGGCTAGTTGATCACTATGGTTAGTTGATCTCTGTAGCTTGGAAAATCAGACCATTAAAATTACAAAAACCAAACAGCATTAGTGCATTCTGGTGCCTTTTTCGCTGTAATTGATGACTGCTTAATACACTAGACGTCTCTCGCTCGTGCAGTCTTTTGCACACCATGTACACATAAGCACAGACATACATGAAATCAAAGCGTATGCTTTTCAAGCAAACCTGAAGTATTTTTTTAAATTGTAACTGAGTTTAACTAATACCGAATGCATAAGGGCCATTGAAAAATTAGTCTGTGCCCAAAGTCTTGCATGTCTGAGTTGCCTAACTGTTAAAGACTGTAGAAGCACTTATTCCAACTAAGCAGCTGTAGGATCTGTGCTCCATTTAGGCTCTTGAACACAGCTATGTGTGCACTATGTAAGTGTGTGTGCACACAGGCGCATGTTCATCTGTTCTTTCTAATGTAAAAAAAATATTTTGATCTGTTGCCCTTCAACGAGGAGATTTCCCTAGGCTGTCCCAAAATGCATGCTATTGCTTTGAATTAATATTTATAACCAATTAACTCTGATCCTACCCAAAACTCGAGATCTGAAATGTGGGTATGAGCTGGTGTTGGTAGAGCCGCGGGACACGGAACACCGCGGGGGAGGCCAGCGCCACCCAGGAGTGTCCTGTGCAAATACCCCCATCTAGTGGGTGTCACTGGGCTGAGGACACTCCTCTGGCATACCAGGACACTGCCTGTCCACTCCTTTATAGTCGTTGCACACGCGTTTTCCTGAGAGAAAATAGCAAAAGTAGGAACCTCCTATTTTCTCTAAATTTTTTTTCAGATTTTACATGGGTATTCTAAAAACATGTACAATATTTAATATGTTTTTTCAATGACAGACTGTTCTGCTTTTCTCGCTACAGGGTATACTGAGTCCATTATGCCTAAATAAGCTAAAATATCTCCAATGGTTTGCCCAGAAATTTTCTGAATGAGTTTTAAAAGAAATTAAAAACACTGAAAAGTTTTCAGGCTTGACATGCTCTCCCCACAGTTAAAGGTACTGCTTTTCTCAGAATATATTTTCCATAAGAAGGAGGAGTTCATTGGGATTTGAGAGCTGGTGTGTTTGTAAATATTCATTATTGTCTTCAAGACAAAACATGCACGAGCAACGTGAAAATACAGTTTTATCCTCATGTGAGACATGGCTACAAAATCCTGTATCTAGTCTCTCCCGTGTCTATTTGAGCGAGTTGTTCTTAGCTGGTGAAAAAAGAAAGTTTGTTCCTAGACCCACTAAAATTAGTAGGAGTTTTGACATTAATAGAGTTACAGCTTAGCAAGGAATATTTCAGGAAGGACTACAGCATAGCAAAACCTGCAGTACATTCAGTCCTAAAGAAAGTATAGTACTCATGTAATGGTCACCCAATTAATGCTTTGTTACTTGTCTTTCTCAGAAAGGATTAGTGGCTGAAATAGTGTAATAGTTATTTAAGGATGGTTGAATAACATAATGGCATCTAGCTAATCAGATGCCTATTGCTGATATTTGTAAGCAAGGCTTCAGATTCTCCAGCATCCCATCCGGGCTCGGAATTTCTGTCTCAAATCCAGGTTGCAGCACATTCTGGGATTTTAGGTAGAAGATGAGAAGGGCTTCTGAGAGGAACTATGCAGCACCTCAGGTGACTGGGGTTGTAAAAAATCCTCATCTCTCTTGTCATACTTTTTAATGTTTATCCTATTATCAACACATACAGAACATACATAGTTTTACACACGCATACATGCACATGTTTATATTCCCAAGAATAGGTAAGATCCTTTCTCTGTGAATCCATTTATGGATATATATATTACTTTCTTATTCAGCTGGCTTGTCACATGTATGCATGGTTTTTCTTCTCAGCAAAATTGCCCTGAAAATAGTTTACATTACAATCTACAAGGTACTGTTTTAAAACGTAGGTTTGAATACCATGGTTATGAAACCAGGAGATTAACGTCATTAGCTCAAGACAGGCACCATGGAGACAAGTGCCGTGCGTGTTTCTCCATGTAGCCCTGCCAATGCACATTAATCTTGATCTGCAACA
>NW_010537049.1:5369-17834 GCF_000687285.1 Phaethon lepturus | reverse complement strand
CTGCTATTCCAGTCCTAGGCCCCTCTTGTGCCAAATTTTATAGTTTATTTGTTTATTGGTATAGCGATGTTTCCACTGAAGCATAAGTTATTGTGAATACCTTTTACTCATTTTCAGGTTCTGCTTTTTACCCTGCTGGTATGATCTGTCTTGTCCACGGTGCCTGTTATGAAGGGAAGGGCCCAGACATGGGGCTGACTGGCACTGAAGTAATCCCATGATTTTGCATGATCTGAATGTCAAAAGCAAAGAACCCTGAAGTTAATCATTGCTTACTATGACTGACTCAGCCTCTCTAATCCTTTTCTGTCCTCAGTCCTTGTCACTGTGCCACTTGACCTGCTTCCTCAGGGCTGGACTCTGTACCTCCACCATGCATTGCACAGGAATCCAGTCTGGGAAGGGGAAACGATTTCTTGCAAAGCTTTAGGGGCCAACTCTGCTCAGACAAAAAGTTGTTGGGGGAAGGGATAATGCCTTTTTGCTCAGTGGACTTAAAACTTAAAGTTACTCACCCTTCTCTTCGTGTGCTTGCAACAGAACTACTTTGTCTTTTACGTAGAGAGGAGTACCCAGTTTCAGACAAAATGAACGTTTGTACGCGGGAGTTTTACCTCCAGGATTGGGAGTAGAGATGCAATCTCCTGCCACCACCACACCTATTCTGAAACTCCAGGAGGTCATTTTTATTTTCTTTCATGCCATTCATCATCCCTGCCAAAGGGGTAAGGACAGCAGAACCCTGCTGAACAACTGATATGTTTGTGCTGCTCTGTATTAAGAAGTAATGTTTTTGCATCACTTAGGTTACACAATTCTAGTATATTCTGTCACCCACAACTTAATCCTTTCAGGATTTTTCTGCCAGCAGGCAAAATACATTTTGCTCCTACTTAGCTCACATTGTGTACTCCTCCTAAGGAGTGGTATCTGCAAAGTACTTAGGACAGTAACAAAGTGCAAGTTTGTCATAAACTCCAGCTGGACTAGGATGGGCTTTGCAAAAAAATCCTGTGAGGTGATATCTAGATTTCTAAAAGTTTATCCCCTTCATCCCCTGTGTCACTGTTAGCACCCTCTACTAGCTCAGATGCAAGAAACAGCCCTGCAGGAATGACGACGTGCTACAGCAGTCTGCCCCAGTGAAACATTCTTGACACTGGAGCATCTGCCCTGACACACAGTGCTCGGCCGCTTGCCCAGAATGTACTACTGGTATGGCTGGGAGCAGCGAGACCAAGCTCCTTCTGCTCTAACGCTTGCATCAATAGGGGTGAGGAGGCAGGTGAGAAGGACAATCCCTTTCCACATGGGACCCTGGTATATATTATATCCGCTAGCATGAGATCTCAGCAGAGGCACACGACGTATAGATGGGCATCCTTTGGTGTTTCCAAGATTTCACTTGACTACTGGCTCGACACAATGAATAAAATTCAGCAGGGTCATCCTCTTGTGCAGAAGGTACAGAAGGTGCTTACAACTGACACTTTACCAGCAAGACAAAATAGTGTACAGGACCGTAAGCCGCAAGATCACTTTGTCAGTATTTCCAGTTTTAAGCAGGAAAAATCTGTATCTTAGTTCCTTAGAGCATCCAGCTGGTGGTGCCAAATAGTAACTCCAAAGGACATTTTTTCTGTATTTTGAATGCTTGGAATATAAATTGTTTGGATAAAGGCATCTTTACAGTTGTTTCAGACCCTTTTTAACAACTGTCCTTCTTTCTCTCACTGACCTTGGCGGATCAGCTTCTAAAAGTCACCTGTTGTGTGTTTATGCCTCACACAAAGGGATATAACCCCCTTCCGCTCTGATTTATTTGAAAGCTCACTCTGTGCACGGGGTGTAGAAGTTGTATATAGATGTACATGGAGTGGAGGATCAGATGTAAGCAGTGGAGGATCAGGACCAGGACAGTTTGGCCTGGAGTAACATGTTTATTACTTCATAAATCATAGTAAACCTTAAGAACACATACACCTGTTTTCTTGGGTGGCGAGTGTCTCTGTACCTGGCATTCATATAACTTACACGATCTGATGTCCTGTCCAGAATCTTCATTATGGCTGTTGATGAGTCAGCCTGTGACCTTCTTTTTCTGTGAAGTTCAGTAGTTAAAAGTATTTAGCTTGGAAGAAGATACCTGTTTTCAAATTTAAAAAGGGGGGCAAGTGGGAAGTGGTAAAGGAACACCGTGTTACGTTTCACTGGCCTAACAGTGACCTATAAAAGTGCTGGTGAGAACAGAAAATGTAATGCACCAATGACTGCAGCTACAGTTTGTTTTCATTCTTTTTGATATTTGATTATAAAGGTTAAGGCAGGGGAAAGGGAGTGCTAACCTGAAGTGCTGGCTTTCCTACGGCTCCCTGCCACGTGAGTCGGCGCCGATTCGAAAGGGTCAGGTTCTTCGCCGGCAGGCTGGAGGCAATGAGGAGTAAACCCCAGGAAAGCCGGTTTTTACAAGGGGGTCATAGGTATGCTTATTTTAGGAAGTGTTTCGCCCCGTTCTGGAGGGTGCCCTCTGTCCCCATGGGCCTCCTGCATCCCGCTGAGAGATTGCAACAGGCTGCTGCTTGCACAAGACGTGGGTTTTGCCGAGATGAGCGGATGGCGGAGTGCGGGTGCGACCAGTCGGGGCAGGGGAGGTATCGGAACGGTGAGTCAGGCAGAGAGAGGCACGTGGAGAATGGCACGACTAAATCACGCTTCCTTCACTTGGACCTCAGAACTGGTGGACTCGTGGCCAATGCAGTTCATCCAGGCACCGTGACAGCTGTTTTCCAGAGCATAATATTCAGATCTTTGGTCACTAGAAGAAAGCAAGTAAATGTTACCTGCTGAGTGAACACAGAGAAGGACTTGGCTCCAAAGGCATCTGCTTAAGATTTCCGCTTTTCCACATTTCCACTTACCAAAATAATGCCTTAATTTGGTTTCAGGTATGAAGGCACTTCAATATGCATATTTATGGTCAAATCATGATGTGAGAAGGAATACTAATCATATAGTTAAGAAAAATATTATGTATAGTCTCTGGTACTGTGAAATCAATCAGTGTGATTGGTTTGCTCAGTATTTTAAAAATATACTATTCAGTAGAAATATCAGAGGAATAGCTCGGTCTGTTCTGAGATCTTGTGTCCAACAGATATGACTGTGTGTTGTTTTGCTGTGCTAAAGTATACCTCACGAAATCTCCTGAAGTACTTACTCCCTGTGCAACTGTGGAGGCTAAGGATTTACTCAGACTCATTAAGCAAATGAAATCCTCTTCAAAGAATTATATCCAAACATTCTGCAAATGTTTTGAAACACAACGGCCGCTCTCTGCCCTCAGTGGCTCTTGTGAAATCCTGCTGTAGTGAATGGAGGCTACGTGTGAGGACGGGGCTGGACGACAGCCCGTTCGTACTGGCTGAGCGGTGACGGCTTACGTTTACAGCATTTCTTCAGGGAAGCGAGGAGCCCATTTAAAATCCCCGCGATATCAGTTGTTCTTGTCTCCACAGCGCCTCGAAGCTGTCTTACAAGGTTGGCTTGAGATGCAGCAATGGAAGAAATATTGGACGAGTACCGCCGTCTTTCACATCCACGTAAACAGTGAGCGTGTTTGAACGCAGAGAGGTAAAAAAGCAATCACTGGTTAAGCTCTAGTTGCTCACGCTTGAGTTGCGCGACGACAACTAAGAACAGAACGTAGCTGATTGTCCTTATGTGTTCGTACAGTCATTTACCATCTGATGAAATCAAGAGGATAAATTGTACCTTTGGTGGAATTTCTCAAGCTATGTACCTGCTGCCTTTTCTCCTGGGTGTTTAGTTAAATGAGGTTCTTCCTTTCCTGCAGGCAAGCAAATTGTTTTCTTTTTCCTTTTCATCTTTCAGGACTCCGTTTTTCAGCCTGCCCATCTTACCTTAATTCCTTTTGATAAAGGAGCCCTTTTATCATGCATGCTAAAATTGTCGGTAGGTCTGTTTGACATGCCATGACGAAACTAAATAAGCAGCATTTTAAATGTCATGTATCACTTCATTTTTCCATATGTCTCATCACTAGATTTCACAATATCGTGAGTTTTGGTGGGTTTTGTTGAGCTCCAGCTTCTGGATTTTTTTCCTTAAAATAAACATGAACATAACTTACATATCAAGCTCTTGTGGTTGCAGAAAAGCACTTAATAACTTGCTCTGTTGTATGTGAAAAACAAATTAAAAGCATTTTTATTGGGAAAAAATTTCTGATTGGGAGGCCTGAGGCATGATTTTAGAATGTTTGGGACTGGTGATATTTCATACGCTGTTATTTGTTTCTTATTAGCAGATAAGCAACAGGGCAGGATTTCTGTAGTGGAGAAATTGGGATTAGGAATTTAATGACTATTTAGTCACACTTACTGACTGTGCTGTCTTAGGCACATGGTAGTTTTCAAGACATCTAGAAATGTGAATAATACTTTAGCCATTTACTATAAAAATGTAATCTGTTTTTACGGGATGGTCAGATGATGTCCTACTTATGAGTTTTTCTAAACCAGGAATATCTGAGCTACTTAATGGATGTGACCTTTAGTTCCTGGGAAACCCCTACACTGAACATTGTATTTTAAGGAATTACTAGAAAAAATAGGATTTGTAAAACTTTTCCAAGATCAAATTTGTTATTAGGTATAGAATTGTAAAAAAACCCCAACTTTCAGGGTTTTGTTTGGGTGGGTTTTTTTTTCTTACCAGGCTGTTGTGTGGCTTGGAAGCAGCAACCTATTTTTGTACCCTGTCACTTTTATTTTAAACAAATAAATTAGCACTCAAATTTTCTGTCCTAATCTAATTAACCCAGTGTTTGCTGCAGTAAATAATGTTAGCATCTCCTCTGACTCTTCAGTCAGAAAGTATAGAAAGATACTTTAATTAGTACCTTGATTTTTTTGGTCTAAACTAGATTATAGCAGCTCGTTTAAAATATTGGAAAAAATCTGCAAGGATTTAAGCATATATGGGATCTTGATGAACTCTAACAATGTCATCTAGAAATGACAATTCTTTTATTATATCATGACTTATTTTCTACATTTAGCCACTGCTACTATATTTCTGACTTGTGTAGCATTTCAAGACCTTAAGATTAATGTTTTTAATAAATTACTTTGAAGTGAAGGTTTGTTCAAAACCTTGAATTCTGGAGCGGACATCCTGTAATGATAGAGCGGGACTTTTATTTGTTTATCAGGAGTGAAATCAATATACAAGCACAGCAAACATATTTAGCTGTGAATTTGCTGTGGAAGCTACTCTCTGGTAGCAGGGACATGCTGTTGTAAAATAGTTTGCATTTCATAACCTCAGTTTTACAGGCATCATATCACTGCAGCCTATAAAAAACCCATTATGCAACTGTTAGAAATGAACTATAAAGGATAATAGGAAATGATAACTTCTAGAGAAGTGTTCATACCAAATATTTCTATTACCAGTGACAGTATTTTTTACATGTGGTTTGTAAAATAGATGGATTTATTTTGTAAATAAAGGACAGACAGAATCTGCACAAAATTAGATTCTTGGTAACATGCTAAAGATTGTTCCTTTATACATGTAATACTTGCACCGTTCGGTATTTGAATACTTACACATAATTTTCAGATAGGCAGGAATTTCTGAAGCTACCATTCATACTCTGGTCTTGCCTGGTTTTTCTTTCAGTAGTATCTGAATCTGAATTGTACACTGATCTACAAAACCAGCAGTCAACACTGTTGGGTTTTTTTCTGTTCTTATTTTTGTCATCATTAAAAAGTAAAAAATATGCAATAACTGGCATTCATTCTTTCTGTATAAATTGAGTAAACAAGATGCCAGGTCCAAGTAGTTGTTTTCCTCCTCTTTTATTTCCAGAACACTTTTCATTTTTCTGAGGTGTCTATTCCTAAAATATTATACGATTTTATCTCTGTGAGAGAAGTCGTGTAAGCAACAGGGCAGAGGCTTTCTGATGACAAATGCCAAACTACACACAGCAGGGTTGTAGCAGATCCCCAGGTAGAAACACTCATGGAGAATTAGATAATCTTTTTAAGTTATCCGGTATCAAACCTAGCAGTGACCAAGAAAATACTTCTCACCTGACACATCTATAGTCTGCCTGATTATTTACAATATATTTTGCTTGGACACCTCTTTCTGCTCAGTTTATTCTCCCCCCTGTGAAACCACGCAAAACTGGTTCAAGAAATGCAACTGTTTTCCCTCAAATTAAACTTCCAGTGCTTAACACAGAAGATAAGAGGCCAAATCCACAGCCAAAACTCTTGAGGTGGCAAGGGCAGGGTAGCCGAGCGCCGCTGGGGGCTATAAGCACTCACTGCTTAGCTTTTAAATTAAAGAGTAGCTTCTCTCTTTCAGCTCTCCTGTTTCTAACCTTATCTTGGTTGTTGTTGTTACAGGTAAAAGCCTCACAGCATTTGCACTCTGAGGTATCCTGTTAGACGGTTTGGGGGATGGAGGTTTAAAAAGAAAGAAAGGAGCCTTAGAAACAGAGGGGGAAAACATGAAAGTAAGCACTGGGTCACAGCAGAGTGCAGGGTATTTGTGTCGGAAGAAAGACTGCTACAGCCCAGGTCCCTGTCTTTCACAGATGTACTTAGCTTTGCATGCTGATTAAAATCCTTTGAAGCTGATAGGGCTGAGTAGTTGTGGGTGAATTTAAGCTGATATATATGTCCTCAAATGCTGCATGTTCCCAAGCGTGAGGTTCTGTCAGAAGCCACCCTAACTTTTTTCTTGTTTCTTTCGTATCCTTGATAGATGTAACCAAAGCTGGAATCTGTTGAATGTTCCGGTTCTGACCCTGATCCTCCAACATCCCATTTAATGACTCACATGATAAAGTTATTTGTAAATGTTAAATCTTTGCAGGATTATGATCTAAGGGAGCATTAGAGCCTGATCCAACTACTTGAAGGCCTGCCCTAGATTTTGGCGATCAGTGTATCAGAGCCACGCTAAAGGGATTAAGACGCTGCCAGTGCTTACCGAAGACGCAGTTTTCCTAAAAGCACAGCTCCGTGTTCTAGCACGGGCACGTCCAGCGCACGCGATACAGCAGCGCAGGTTTCACAGCGCGTCCCAGCCTGCGCGGGCTCGCGCAACTCTGGTGGTTTACGGTGGCTTCGGTAGCCTTCACTTTATTTGTGCTTTCGTAACCCAAATGCTTAGCAGCGTAAGTACTTCCTCCGTGTGGCTATACGCAGAGAGACGCATTTAGGCGGGTAATGCGCGAGGCCGTGTCTCGGAGAAATGCAGTTTTGCTGGTGTCGGTCCGCGTCCCAGCCTGCGCGGGCTCGCGCAACTCTGGTGGTTTACGGTGGCTTCGGTAGCCTTCACTTTATTTGTGCTTTCGTAACCCAAATGCTTAGCAGCGTAAGTACTTCCTCCGTGTGGCTATACGCAGAGAGACGCATTTAGGCGGGTAATGCGCGAGGCCGTGTCTCGGAGAAATGCAGTTTTGCTGGTGTCGGTCGGCGCGGGTTACGCACGCGGTAGCGGCAGCCGCGGCCCTGGCCCGGGGGCTCTGCGTGCCCGGAGCTCGCCGGGAGACTGAGCCTTTCCTGAGAGACGGCAGCATCGCAGAAGTAGAATTGCACTTTACAGCACTTCAGCAGCTTGTATATAGCAGGCTTTTGGAGAAAATAAAGAAAACATTAGAACCCTTTTCTCACTGCCGGTACAGAAATATTCTGGGGTCTTCTCTTTTCCTCCGTCCATTTGTATCCTTTCATTTTACTTCTCTGCCTTCCCTGTGTCAGGAGAAGCTGCCCTTTGTTTCACAGGTGTGGCAAGGAGGACTGAGGAAACGACACAGGGAGAGATTTAGCACTTTTTTCTTTCACCAGCTTGCAGGAGATACAGGATGACCTACAACAGGAGAGGGATGCCCTGAATGTCCGTGGAGTATTGCTGAAATGTGAACTAGGTGACTGTAGACTAGGCAAAAAAAACCCCAAACCTATTTGTTTTGAGTCCTTTTTCCGTGTGTGAGAAATCTGCTAATGAACCAGAAAGGCCGGAGGCCCAGTAAAAGCGGGCAATGTGCTAGACTGGAAGACTTTATGTACACACAAAAAAAAAAGCATTACTTTTTCCCTACATGGTTTGCAATTTATCTCAGGACTACACAAATTATGTTGCCTTGTTTGACATGATGGTAGTCCTGCTACCATGTGTTATATGGCCATTCCACCCGGGCGGCTTTGCACCCATCACAAACATGCGTTAGCTTTGCTTAAGAACGCTACGGTAAAAAAATAAAGAAAAAAGTAGTATCAGTTCTGTTTTGTGATGAAGAAGGTGAGGGTCTGCGATGTAGCTATGCCACGTGGACATGGAAAATTTGTTGCAGCCAGAATACAAGTTCCCTTGCCAGATCCGAGTGTCTAGATTAAGAATACTTCCTTTCTCATTACGTGACATCATCATGAACAAACCGATATTAAATGGTATAAAATCATCATTCTTGCATAATACCTTTCATCTCAGGATTTCAAAGCACTTTACAATCATTACTCTGTACCTCTTAACCCAGCAATCACATGAGTAAGGTCTTCCTTACACAGAAGAAACATTTCTAAATACTTTCACATCCTGTTAAAGGTGAGAGGAGAAGCAGCCAAGTTTACCCAGACAGGAACTGGGATTAAAACTCAGTACATCTCCTCTTTGTAAGCATCTTTCTTCCTTTCAAATGCATATACAGATCCAGAAGTCCCAATAAATACCGAGATATAGGCGGTATCTGAAACCTGATGCTGCTGGTTTCAAGTTAGGATCTCCAGTGGACACAGGTCTGTTCTGTTGCGTCATCTGTCAAAATTCTGTCATGTCATGCGTGTAATCACAGCTGCTTTGTTTGTTTGTTTTACAAACGGCTTTCTTCACAAGCTGGATTTTGTTCAATATGCATTACCAATCCTGGCATATTGGTCAGCGGTGCTTGGGACAAGAAGAATACTTACCCCGATGAACAGTCTTGTCCCATGTGAATAAATGTAGTGACTTCTAATCCACTCAGTCACTCTGTATAGAGAAAGTGTAGAAACAAAATCTGTCAATGGGACAAGAACACAGCTTAACTCAGAAAAAGTTTTCAGAATATTAACTCCAAGTAACTGGAAGATTTAAATTCTTCATAAAATACAAAGTATTGCTGTGACTTTTCAAAATCAAACGTTATTTGTCGTGCTTTCTGTTACGATTTTGCCCTGATTTTGTTTTAGAGTCGTATGTGTTTGTTCTAGGGTGAATGGGCTTAGGGCCAGTATAAACCTGGACTTACTGTCTGAGCGTCAAGGATGTCAACCCTGTGAATGAAATTGTTTCTTCTGATTGATCTAACTCTGCCATAGAAATCCACAACATCAGGTTTGGATTCCTTGCATAGCTATGTATGATCCAGTGCAGCCTTTCACTATCTTTTTCTGCTAAGTCTTGGCCATCTTTCTGCTTGTTTCTCATGACCAAAAAGCTGCCTGTTTGATATTATTTATCTTTAGAAGGAGGAGGGTTGGCAACAATTCATTACCAGAAAAAAAGTTGGCACTAAGGCCTTCTAAATATAACCACTTACTGAATTTACTGATTTTATTTTTTTCTTTATATGGAATTACTTTTCAGCTACTGTATCCTTTCGGATTCGGGCTGTTGTGTTATTTTTGAATCTGTCCATTTGAGAACAGTATTTCAAGCATTGAACATTTTCTTTTTACCATTTGTAGAATAGCACTAGGCTTTGACCCTGTCACCACCCGAGATGTTTTGAAACTTGCCCACACCTTTATTTACTGCGGACTGGATTACTGTGATTCCTGCCAAACTTCCTGCCCAGACACTGCTATTAAAAGGTTTCGTTAGAGTCAATATATCGAGAGCAGAACTTTATGGTATTTTTAATCTTTCAAGTCCCGTTATTCTATTAGTGATTCTTTGCATTATGTGATGATATGTGTCCCTCTTGATTCCTACTTTTAATTTCTTGTATATACAAAGATATGTTTACAGCTTTGATTGTAGTCCAGTAATTCACAGCTGGGATGGTTAAAGAATTTTTTGATCAAGTAGCATTTTTACCAAATTGTAGGGTACAATGGACTAAAAATAGATGATGTACCAGTATTTAAACTGGGAAAAGGTATGTATCATGAACTTCAGAGTACTTTAAGACTGCTAGAGGCAAAATCAGACAAAATTTGAGATGAGTTGCAATAAGAAAACAAGTAATTAATTAATACCAGTTGATACAGTTTTATGGGTGATACAGCTTGACAAAGGAAATGTAATGTGCATTTATAAGTGCGGCTAATAAACATACCTATGTTGATTTAATATATGATTCAATCATCCTAAGGACATTGGACATTCTGATTAAAAAAAAAAAAAAGAGGGAAATGCAATATTAAATAGCTAGCTAATTGATAGGCTGAAAAAATGGCTATAAGAGAAGATGAGTTAGTTTGAGTTATTTCTCTTACTCCCAAGAATTTGTCCTTGCTCTGGTGAAATGCCATGTTTTTATCAGAGTCAACATGGAAAATGCTGATGACTCCAAGTCACTTATAAAACTTGACCTGAGTAATTTGATAAGGCAAGATCACTTGAGTAAGACGTGTTTGAATACTAAGAACAAGTGCTTATGGAGAAAGAGTCTAACAAAGGCTAATTTATTTGTTTAATCCAAGTTAGCATTTATCATAGCCCACAAGTAAAGGAGAGGTGACTGTCAGTTCTAAACACCCTAAATTTGGACGCAGAAACTAGATACATTCAAGCCACAAATAAACTGCAGCAGCAGGTTTTTTTATTCTTAGGCAAGCTAGTTCTTGGTGCAATCTTCTTTGGTATGCAGAAACTTCTTTAATACTTGAGCCTTTTTAATAAAGACTAAAATATTTCTAAAATGCGTACTATAAGGCAAGCAGAAAGTATATGGTTGAAAATTAACAGCCTGTGTTAGATAGGAAGTCAAGTTAAATGATGATGAAGTTCTTCCGGTCTTAATCTATGTATATATCTTCCTTTGAATCCCGTTTTCCTTCTGATTATTAATAACCTCTGCTATCAAGGGCATATTCAACACGTGTTGAAACAGTAGAAGACGTGGCTCCCTTCCTGCTATTTTCTACTTCCACATACACATACAACCGTTCACGCAGAAGTTTATCAGAACCAGCGAAAGTAGTGAATGGTTTTAAAATAAGCCAGTACTTTGAGCGCTTTAATGTTTCAGTAAAAAGCACGACTGAAGATTATCCATTTACTTTGCATGACAGTGGCATTATTGTCAGATGAGGTGCTGCATCTGGGGGATTAGTAACTCCGAGCCAACAGGACGTAACTGAGTTCAGAAATCACTTAACCATGCCATCTACAGCCTTACCTTTTTGTCACATGTGAGCGCTTCCTGAAAGAGCACTGAAGAATATAGCTACAATTTGGTGTAAGAAATTAAGTTTTTATGACCCAGATGCAGTTCTGATCCTGCACCACTGAAGTCAGTGGAAGCAGGATGAAGATAAATGGGTGTTAGTCTCGTGAACTTTTTGTATGTGCAAAAATGTGCTCATGCTGCATCCCTTCAGGTTAGGAGACAGAGTTCCCTCTGGGGCCAGCGAGACTTTTCCAGGGCGAAGTTAGGGAAGAAGCTTTAATCTGACCTGTCACTTTGGGAAGTGTTCTCTGCCTCCTGCGTAAATCAGCAGCCTACGGTGACAAGTTCCCCCATTTACTACCTAAGTAACAGCCTCTGAACCTGTGGTGGTGGTGCTTCTTTTGGAACTATTTCTGGTATAATTGGCAGAGTCTTGCTTCTCGAGCGTTTCTTAACCAAAGGCCAACTGGTATATTACTCCTTGGTGTTTGGTTTTATTGTTCTGTCTGACAGGATATATATCAACAGCAGTTTGTTGTGTTTCTTAATTTGCCTTGTCTTGATGAAGTTTGCTTTTGTGACCTCCCTGGGAAGGTACACTGAATTACCTACGGATGGGATGTGACCGAGCTGAACTCTAGCTGGTGTGCTCTTTGCATCCACTTCTGAACTTATCTTGTCAGAGTAGGGGGAAGGTGGAAAGGAGAAGCTAAGCAAGTTACCCTCCGCAGAAGAGGCTGAAGGAGTATTTTAAGAACACAATACAACCAGGAGCCTTGGAGGTAATACTGGTGCCTGGTATTAGTTTACTTTTTGTTCTGTACTGTATACATCTCATTTCGCTCCATCTAATCTAAAAAATGCATTTGCATAATGACTTTTTGTTAAGTAAAAGGTACACTGTTGAACTGTTTAATTATACTTTGGCTGACCTGCATGTATTTTCAAATCCTTATTTCCTAATAACTTTAAAGGAGATGGAGTTTGCCAAAGTCTCTGTTTAATTGTTCCACCTATGTTTACTTGGGGAGTTTTCTTTTTAA
>NW_010537049.1:2523-5338 GCF_000687285.1 Phaethon lepturus | reverse complement strand
TCTTTCCCTCTTTTTTCCTTCTTCTTTCCCTCTTTCCCCTCTGTTGCAGTACACAGCCCCAGGCATTCAGACTTAGGCAGTTGTCCAAATCTATTTTAAAACAAAATTTTAAATCAAAACTTCTCGCACCTATAGGGCAAGGGTCACATGTACTTTCCCTGGGTCGGCAGGAGAACTTGTGATGACATTGCAGACCCATGTCTCTTTCCTCTCCCTGTAAATATATGCATAATATAAAGCTATAAAAATGTTTATTTTTCAGGAGAAGTCAAGGTTACCTTGTCCCATACAGGACCAGTTGAAAGAACTTTGGGTCAGAAAAAAGAGGGAAGGTAGCCTTATCTTACCTAAGAACCTGAATTTTTTTCCTGATTAACAGCAAAGACTTAGCAAAGCACGTCTAGATTTTGCTGTGTTGACAAGCAGCTTCGTTATTACCATAATGATATCACTTGATATCAGAGGCACAGAAACGTGGAACCTGGAATGCCATTCAGTGATGGGAGAAATCATGGCATTTTGCAGATACTGAGATATACAAAGCTTTTGTAAGTTCATTGTCACTCCTTCTGTCAGTTTTCCATACTGAACCCACAGTAAGGCTGTAGTGATGTAGAAAGGTAGATACTTTGAATAAAATTTGGAGTAGGAATAGACGTTAACACATTTGAAGCTGCATTTGTAGCTGAAAACATTCTAGTATTTTGATTTTTTCCCATGATGTTTCTATGGTAGTTATCCTTGTATGTTTTTCAGCCGCTTTTGAATCACTTTGCTGTACTGCTGGCTGTGAAAGTGAGAGAACAGCTTCTGCAGATGAAAGGCCAGCTATGATAGCACTGGAATGTGACCTCAGACGTTTATCAGCATGACATTGTCTGTCAGATGATACGGCATTCTTATTTTTCCAGCCGCTTTTGGCATGGAATCAGGTCAGTTCAGGATGGGGGCATGTATTGCCAGGCCATGCATTATACCCATAAATGGCATATTAAGACTCTCAAGATGAAGTCATCTTAGTTAATATGAAATAGGTTTAATTTCAAAAGCCCTCTCGTGTGTAGATATTTAACATGTTCCTCTGTCACTTCCAACCTGTTTTAAAAGTCTGAAAGAACCTGAAAGAAACTGCGATTACAGAAAAACTGGTTATTCTCTCTGGAAAAAAGAATTTAAGTAAATATCAAAGATAATTTTCTTGCTGCATATCATGGGTATTCTTCTGCTTAATTAAGATCTTATAAACTGTAAGTGATTATTCCTTCCTGCCTCAGAAGTACCTGAAACAATAACAGAAAAGAAGCTGTTGCCTAAAAGGCAGATGTTGAGTAAATGATGTTACTTGGGTGTAATCTCCATAGCTTCCTTCTCCCTATCTGCAATTGAAAATAATGGAGGCAAGTATTTGGTGGATAAACTATTAGGGTAGAAAGCTGGGACTAGGTGTAAAAAAGTCAATTCCATCCTCAGCCTGGCAGCCGGCTTGCGCTGTAAGCACTTATTTCCCTAAGCCACAACATCCACAGCTGCAAAACGGGGTAAGACTCAAGAGTCCTCAAAGTAAGAAAACCTGTCCTTTGTAATGCAAAATACTATTATTCCTATGGTACTGTTTCTAAAGTGTTACAGATTTGAGTTTTATTTGCAGATCGTGTCCCACAGGAGACTCTAAAGGGTCAGGTATATTTTGGGGTTTTGTTGGTGCGTACAGATTAGGACAAGGCATGCAGCTGGGGCTATCTTTAAGCTAAACGGTTGAATTGCCAGAAATTTGGTGCTTTTACATCGGGACAAAAGGAAATACTTCTACTGCTCTTCCTTTACTGTGGAGTGTGGAAGAAATTCTGTGGTTGTTTCCATGATGACTCGTGCAGATAGTAGTTATGCACTAGTTGATGTTTTAGGATGAAACTCCATCCTTAGTTTTTGATAATGCTTCTGCTCTTGAAAAGAGAATTGAGATTGCTTGTGCTCCGTATGCCAGTTCCATCTCTATTTTTTTGCAGATGAACATTCCAGATTATGTTTATGGATGACTGTCTAAACAGCATTCATTTTTGTGTGTAGAAAATGTAACAAGATCGCTGATATTCTAGAGCTGAAAAATTAGCAGTGAGTTAGTAAACAAGTAAGTTGAAAATAAAAATTTTAGCCAGTTATGTCTTTGTCTTTCCAAGACAGTTTCTTATGCAAGCTAAAAAGATCAAGCATTTCTTCATAACAATGCCCACCCCAGACCAAAGAAGAGCAGCAGGAGAGTTATCCGTGTTACAAATCTCGGTCATAAGCCCGTTTGTTTGCTTTTGAAATATAATATTGTGGTAGAGTAATTGCAGAAATAGAAAGCATTTCAGAGTGAATGAATGATCAAAATATTCTTATTCTTGCTGAACAAGTGCCTAAGGGCTTCCAATGACAAGTGAACGATTTCTAACATATTCCTGATCTAGAAAAAAAGAATCAGTTTAAACATGATTTTGACTCATCAGACAAGTTCTGAGCATGCTCATAATTTTCTTACTAGTTTTGAACCCTGTGTTTGGGAAGTGCCTGGACTGATTGGCTGAGTCATTTTCTGGTGATTAAGTGGTATGTCTGAACAGGAAACATACTGCAAAAGGCTTAATGGGGTTTATAAATAGAAAATGTTCTGAGGGAAATTCATTACTCAGAAAGCAAATTCTATTGATACATGACTGCATAGATGTTGTCTGTTGTACAAGGCCAGTATTTTTACTGGAAAACGTTATTTCTTTTTTAAAAAATCCATTTAATTACTTAGCACTATTTCTTTACGTCTTTATCATACTCAGAT
>NW_010537049.1:0-2492 GCF_000687285.1 Phaethon lepturus | reverse complement strand
TGTAGGGACAGTAAACACTTTTGAACTTCAAAATAAACTGCCTTGATAGCTGTCCTTTTGTTTTCAAGGCCTATGCTTTTGAGTCCAAGAACACATATTTCTTTAAACTTACCCTTGTCAAACTGGCAAAATCCTGATTTACTGTGCACTTTTTATGTGCTTTCTTCTGTGATACAGTATGCATACGCAATACATACAGAGGGAGTAAGGAATGAGACACAGAAGCTAGTAATTCCTGCATTAATAACTGCTTCTGCCATTGTTAGTGAGTCACCTTAGGCAAGTTTTCCTATAATTTCCCTAGTTTTTTCTACAACTGTGATTTGTCTTCACTTTGTTCTTCTGGAAAGGTAGGATAGCAGCTACTCCCCCATTTCAGAATGGTATTTTACCACATGCTGAATACAAAGCATAATAGGATACTGTATGATTCCCTTAAAGTCAATGACTTTATGCACAAAACCAGAAAGGGTGTCTTTTTTTGCCCCTCTCCAGTTAGCAGCAATCTTAGGATCCATATCTGGTCATATTACAGTGTAACTTACTGACAAACTGATCATTTGACTGAAAAGAGCATTTCTGCCATTGTTTAAAGAGGAGCTATGTTGTTAACACAGGAAAAAATAATGCACAGGGTGGAATGGAACTAAAATCAAACTTTCCTAATTTATAACCGGATCCAAAGCTAACCAAAGCCAGTGGCAGTCTTTCCACTGCCTTCGTTAAACTTTGCATATTTGTCCACAGAAGGGCCAGTAATACAGCCCCGCCAGGCCCTGGGAGATGCTCCAGCCCCTTGTTCTCAGCTGACCACCTTTGCCCAGCATACAGAGCTGCCAGGGTGAGAACGGCACTACATACAGGACCAAGGGCAGGCTGAGCTCAACCCTGAAACAAAAAAATGCTGTAGGAGAACCCTCACTAAAAAAGGAAAAGCTAAATATAAACAACAGCAAATGATAGCAGAGTTATGGGTCCTTTTGCCTCCAGGCAAGCGCCTACACTTTTATAAATAACGACACGCAGACATTAGTTTAGTTTAAGATGCTTATTGATGCTTTGTAGACTAATGTTTTAGGCAAAACAGAAGTCAAGAGTGGGCAAGTTTCCAAAATATGGGTATATTGTGAAATAAAAAAAGTACATATAAGCTTGTTCTCCGTGAGTGCACAGTGAAATGTACATGTTAGCTAAAAATTCTTCTACTGTACACTAAAAAAAATGCTACTCTATCACTGCCTGGAGTAAATTATAAGAGAAGTGGCAGGGCTCATGAAGAAAACCAGCTATTTAATTCAATTAATTAAAGACAGAAGTCTGCTTGAAATGTAGAACTTTTGTTTAATAAGAGAGTTTCATCTGTAAAGTTTCACAGTAAACCATTCTCTGAAACAGCCTGTTAGATAGCGACTGTATCTTATTGAAATTTAATATGAATTATCCATGGATAGCTGAACTTCTGTTTGCTGACTGGCAACAAATATTTGTCTGTGTGGGTGAAAGGCCAGTGATCTCTAGATCACCAGGAAGTATTGCACTACTGTAAATAAACCATCTGAATCCTGTGAAATTATCTCAAATTTACTTTTTTTTAATACTGAAAATACCTTTTAGTCTTTAGCTTATACATTGCTAAACAGTTTGTTGGTGAATGGGTGATGCCAGATGCGTTATCTTGAAAGAGCAGCATAATTGCTGCTCATTAAGAAATTGCAAGGATGCAATATAGCTAAAAGAAGCCCTTCACATGCAGAAAGAAGTGCTTTCAAATCCGGAAGGTGGAATGGCCAAAGACGACTTTTCGGTTGTGCTGCATTTCACAGGTCAGCCTCATGTATGAATTTTAAATAACCGACGAAGGGCACTCGAAAGAAACTCCCGTTCTCTGAACAACATGGAGCAATCATACAACAAGCTGATGGACGAAGTTTCTGCTCAACAGGATTTCCCCTGGGAATGTGGCAGTTGTTGGACGTCTTCATTTCAGCTGTTGTGAAAACGCACTTGTGCCCAGGCTTTGCTTTCTCCCCAAGTGCTGCTGTTACCATTGCAGGGAGTTCAAAGCGGTTTTGCTCCCGGTGTGTTCAGGCTCCTCCTTCACCAGCTGAAATCTGGTATTTCAAACTGTGGGTACGTGCGAGCAGGAAGGGTGGAGGGATGCCAACTGCCCTGTTGCCAAATTTGCAGATGCACAGGACCTTTTTTTTTTTTTAAATGAAAGAATACTTTTTTTTTTTATGCCGGCACTGAGACTGGAGAGCTGTAGGCAGATGGTGCAACTCTGGAAAGGTCTCTCTTTAAGCTACGCTTGCTTGTGTGAAGTTGCTAACGTGACGTGTTTAAAAACTGCATTAGGGGGTTCACAAAAATACTTCACAGGTCGTCCAGAACAATATCGCTTGTGCTGTGATCCAGCGAGACCACACGAGCTAAGGAAACCCAAGGAGGCTGTTGAGCACGCCGCAGCGTTACCCTGGGCGCTGGTGGCCGTT
>NW_010537048.1:0-23577 GCF_000687285.1 Phaethon lepturus | reverse complement strand
GAAGAAGGGAGGGGTGGGGGGAAGGGGTTTAGTTTTTATTCCTCATTATCCTACTCTGATTTGATTGGTAATAAATTAAATTAATTTTCCCCAAGTCAAGTCTGTTTTGCCTGTGACAGTAATTGCTGAGTGATCTCTCCCTGTCCTTATCTCAACCCATAAGCTTCTTGTTATATTCTCTCCCGTGCCCAGCTGAGAAGGGGAGTGATAGAGCAGCTTTGGTGGGCACCTGGCATCCAGCCAGGGTCAACCCACCACACATTTACTGCAATTGTTCTCTAAAGACAGGTAAGATTAAGAAAATACAAATAACTCTCCCTGAAAAAGAGAGAGAAATGATCACAGCAAGCACTCTGAGGTAACCATTGCTTTTGACCAAAAGTACCATTGGCACAACTCTAGAAAAAGCCAGTTAGCTATCTAATGAGCCTTCCCCATTTTTTGGTTTCCATGCTAGTTTTATTCTCAGAAAATTGGATCAATCTCCTGTTCTCACCAATTACACTATCTCCACATCAATGAGATACATCAACAATACTGCAGTTTCATGTATGTATTGAAAAGCAGGACTGACAGTTCACACCAAGGGCAGAATCATTTTTGTATTACACAGAACATGCACACGATAGGATTCACACGCTGATGATCATTTAGAAATACCAAAACAGTAATTTTTTGAAGAACTTCAGTGAAGTGACTAGATAGACACATTCTGTCATAGGCACTAATGAATACCTGGTAACAGTCCAGGATTCAAAAAAAAAAAATTAAGATGCTTAAAGCATATCAGTAAATACTTAATCTCAATTAAGCACCCATAAGACTGTGCCCTACTAAAACATTAAGGTTCCAGGCACATTAGTTCATACTTACTTACATTAGTGTACCTATCAAATAGCTGCTATTTGTAAGGAACGAAAGGTACATATGCGCACAGACACACATATACAGAAAACTTCTGGAGACTCACAGAACAGTTGAGGTTGGCAAGGACCTCTGGAGGTCATCTGGTCCACCCCCACCTGCTCAAGCAGGGCCACCTACTGCCAGCTGCCCAGGACTGTGTCCAGGTGGCTTTTGAGTACCTCCAAGGATGGAGATTCCACAACCTGCCTGGGCAACCTGTGCCAGCACTCTGGCACCCTCACAGTATAAAAAAAAAAGTAGTGATAAATGAGCCTTAGACGCCCTTACTACTTCTTATTTTTGCTGAAGGTACTTTTGTCTGTTCAGGTGAAAAAAAACATAAAGCTTGAACATTATCATTAGAAACATCACTAACTTAATAGCTGGGCAAAAATCTATACTCCTGACTTTGAGAACAGAGAAAAAACAGGTAAATACAAGCAACATTTCATTTTTTTAATGAAAGCAAAACTATGCAAATAAACCTTGAAATTCAATGCGGAATTATTTTTTCTGAGCAAAAACCTCTTCACTGACATTTTGGTTTTGGCTTAACATTTCCTCTTTGCGTCATTTCACTTCCCTCCTACAGCCCCATTATATTACTCAGATTTCTTAGATGAAGGAAATGTCACAGCATATCTTCATGGAGCAGAAGTAATGCCACTTCTATTTCACATAATACTTGTTGCACATTTTGAATTCATTTACTCCTCACATTTTTTTGTGTGAAAAGTTGCATTAGAGTCTGCCATCTTCAAAAACAGCAACAATCCCAAATTTCAAATCAGCTTGTAAAAGTACAAGTTATTGTTTGTGTTCGGTCTACACCATCGTATCTGTCTCGAGCACAGAATTAACAAATTAGTACAATATGAAAAACATGCAGTGTAGGTATGTAGGACTACTTCAAATCAGCATTCTAACTAAGCAAGGAAAAACAGCTGTACAGCCTAAATCTTGGTGTCAAAAAGTGACTGCATTTGAATCAATTGGAAGAGTCCCTTCATTCCTCATCATCAGTGTGCAACTGGAACAAAGGAAACCTTTACCACACAAATGAAGAAGGTGGCCTACCCAGCAAGTTAAGTGTGTGTGCATGCACATATGTACGTACACATGCACAGACAGGTAAGGGAAGAAAGGGGGAAATAGTCACCTTTTACATCAGAGTTTTCCAGTTCAATTGTTTAATCAGGAGAAATTGCCTCGGGAGCTCCTATGATCACTGCTTAACATCCTATGGAAACTAGACTGACCATAAGAAAGAGGAATGGGAAAATACTTTGTATTTTTAGCTTCCCATATTGTATTCGGGAAGGAAAATTAAGTTGTCCAAATCTTCATCTAGCCATATTTTCCTAATGGTTCTGACAGGTAAGAACAAGGAAAGTAAGCACTTTTAAACCAACCAGCAACACATCAGGTTTTTCTGAAAATTGTTCTAGATCCCAACTTTTAAACCTACATTTCATAATGCAAATACTACTTCATTCTTAAGGTGTCCTTCATTACAAACAGAATGCATATACCACAATTAATTCACCATCTTATGAATTATTTTAATGCAATTCCACTTGCAGTTCAGCCTGTTTTAAGGGAGAAGGGATTTAATTATCTCCGAACCAAGCATGGATTGCACCGTAAAGCACCAGAAGGATGCCTCCAGGATATTGACACTGTGAAGAAAAAGGCTGGTTTGCATCTATCCTATGTTCTAGTATTCAAAGAAGAATTAAAATGTAAGACGCAGACTGAAACAAATAAGGGTCTATACAGCTTACTAGGGGGGGCACAAGTGAGACCACTACCGATTAAAATATCAAACTCAGATTTCAAGTACAGCGTTAACAACACAGCCTTAAATAACGTGCCCATGCTGTAGACTTATGAGATGAACACAACCACAGCCTTTAGAAAGAATTAAAAATTTTCCCCTCTACCTCAGGCTCAAAGTTTCACAGTTTAGACTCAACAGCTCACCTACATTTTTACTCACAGCACGTTTTCAAAATCCACCAAGTTCTTTAACATGAGCGCTTAACCGAGTGAAATTTTTTTTTAAAGGAAAGATGTTTAACACATCAATCCCAGCAGCCTGGAACTTGACAGAAGCCTAGTAATATCTGTCATTTTCTCTGTACAGTAATGGGGGGGAATAAATGAAAGATGAACAAAAAGAGCATTTGAAGCTCTCAAGGCATGCCTATAAAGAAAAGCTGTCCTACAAACACATTTTAAGGATCTTGTGGTTTGTATAGCCTTAGAGATACCTGTCTCTCAGACTTCTGCTTCTTTAAAATTCAATTGCTCAGACACTCAGAACTTTTTATATTGTTTAATCCTGAGCTACTTACACTGCCTGAAGCAGCAAGCCTAAGGGTTCATGTTTCCAGAAAAGCCTCATTTTAGCAAGAAAGGTTTTAATTATTCTAGAAGCGTTCTGACAAATTTTTAGTTGCTACTCTGGAAGGCATCACCAAGACCTTACCATGTTTCTACTATGATTAACACAGATAAGTCATCCTGGATGAGAAATATCCAAAACATATTAAAAACCAGCACATGGCCAAAAAAGGTAATTCTCCAGCTGAAAAACCCAATGAAGTACAAATGGCAAAAACAGTCTGAAGGGATGACAGATGTCATACAAGAAAGTCAAAAAGTATAATTACTAAGAAAACCACTTCTCCTCCCGAGTACATTTGTGTTAAGCAGGATGACTTTTATGCCAATTGCAACACATTAAGACTTTCCCCACTATGTGTGTTCACACATAACACTTAGAGGCTGGTTTTTATTTCATAAGAGAACATATGTCTGGTGATAATTTCTTACAGCTTTTCAATACGGAAAGGGGAGATTTCTTGATAATGGAGACAGCAAAAAGTGTTGAGCCTTTTTTCCCACCATTTGAAATCCTATAACTATTTTGATTGATACAAATGTAACAGCACAAAATGCTTTGCTATTAAGCTAGCATAGGTAAAAAGCAAAAACCTTGCTCTGCACACTGGTTGTCCACAAGGCTTCAGGTATCTCGTGTAACTAGCAGTTAGCACAGGGATCTTTCCTGACCACAATGCCTCGCAAGGACAGTGCATAGGCAAGAAACGGGCTGACTGCTCCCCTCTCCATTGAGTCACATGCAAAATCTGGAAAGGCTTAAAAGGAAATCGCTGACGACCACCTCTTGCAGAGCTACGGTAAAACATGCACCATGTATTCAGGAAACACATTGTGGAAGATACAGCTGTCTTCCAAGCAGTAACACAACCCTGTGCCAGAAAGTCACAAGTTAATACTTTTTGGTAAAGAATGATTACGTAAATGAAAGTAATCAAATCATTTTTTGCCAGTTTTTGCTCTGCCAGTTGTGATTAGGAATACAAACATTTTCCAGCGATTTAAGCCTAATTGTTGATGTTTTCTAACACTGTAAGGATTTCAACAATATTTACCAAGAGTTCTTGTGCTTTAACACTGGTGAAGGAGTACAAAAACTTGCAACATGTTATTTTCTCTTTCCATAAGAGGCAAAACTCCTGACAAAACCAAAGAACTACAGCCCCACCCCTACCTCAGAAAAAGCACTTTGCTGGAACATTACCTGGCTATAGTGGTTTTGATGGACACATTATTAGCTCCTATAAGATGGACATATTTGGAACTACATCACCAATGACATCGTATGGCTTCTGTTAGTTTTTATTAATTCCACATTTTAATTTGGTTGCAAATTGTGCAGAAAAAAATAATCAAAAAACCTATTCTTAATGAAGTAAAAATTACAATGTTACACACAAAACCAGAGAGTCTAACAAAGTTTCTATGGTGCTGAATATTTGCACACAGTTCTGCCTGGACATCCTGACCTCTTGCAAGGTAAGTAAACATTACTTTTTACACCATGCCCTGACCCATAGGGAAAGCCTGGGAAACATTTCTGCAATCATGGCACATTTAAAGTACACATGAAGCCCATTGTTTTCATGTGACAAAAAGGAGTCTTAGTAACCTTAAGACTTGTTAGTGAGAGGCTCAGTGAGAGGCTGACTGCAGCAAACATGCACGCTAACATCTGCGGAAAATAAATGGAAGCACTACAAAAGAAGAAGAATGACAGCAGGTACAAGGTTGGGGATGTTAGCATCAACCACATTTTTAGCACACGACACCACCTCTTTCTCAGTTTGTAAGCGTTAATGAAGAGATGAGTTTCAAGCATTCTAAGCATTTCTATGGTTAGAAACCATACTTTGCGCAATCTTTTTTCTGAATTCTGTAAGACAGTGCAGAACCGTTTTTTTAGTAAGCAAAGGAGACCCATTTTCCATCAGGTAACATGGAAACACATACTACATTTAGCACACTGATATTTAGTCAAGGGGTCATTACCTTATGGGACTACCACAAATTACTGAATCAAAAACAGAAGCTGTAGTTTTAGGAGAACTCAGTTCATTTTTAAAATGTAGAATCCAATGACTCAGAACCCTCAGAGTGAGCTAAAAAATTTTAATCAAGAAATATATTCAGGCATCAGATTCAAGAACTCAGGAAAAAAGTTTCCTTGCCCATACAAGAATCAAAGACTTCAGTCTGTAACCAGTGCTGACTTTACCTTCTCCCACACCATGTCTTCCCTCACAGCATCTTCCCAGCCTGTGGGGATTAAGATTAAAACAAACACTTTTCATCGCAACACAGGGAGCGTATTTTAAAGTTTATATTTATTGTCCACACAATACAAATCTTCAATCAATACAAATCAATAAAAAAAATTCAAGTCGCAAAACATTCCCAGCAATTTTCAGATGATTTTGTGTTAGTGTCTTTTCCGAAATGATTTCACAGTGGTTACCATTCTGTCAATAGATCAAGAGGCGGCAGTTGAAATCATTTAACTGTATAGAATATAATAGTTACACAATGTAAGTAACAAAATCCAGAAATTTCTAAAAGAAGCTAAGAACTGGAAAGAGAAAAACAAAATGTAAGTTAAAAGGAACTTTATGGGGGGGAAAAAAAAAAACCAACATGATTAATTCTTTGGGTATTGGCTAAAGACATGTACCAACAAGCATTAGAGCTATGCCTTCCAAGCTGGAAACAAAGGACCAAAATCACTCAACTAGGGTTAAAAAAAAAAGTCTTTGATAACCTCAGCTCCACTGGGGTGAAAACACACAAAGAAGAAAAAAAAAAAAAAAAAAAAAAAGGGGGGGCGGGGAGAGAGAGAGAGAGATGTTTTTATTTAGTACACTGGTGAAGAGGACATCTATCCAGGATGCAGAACACCCACTGGAATGATTTCTCTGCCAAAGAAAACTTAGGCCCTCTTAGTGTCCCAGAAAAGCATCCAAACCACAGTGTTATAGTATATTTTGGGGTCCATAACCATCAAACTTTCCTGTTGACATCTTGGCATGCAAGTAACTCACGGAAATAACTTAAGAACCAAGATGGACTCCTTGCAGACTTGCATCCTCACAACTGGGATAAAAAACACAGTGCTTTCTCACTTTTTTCCCTAGGACTTTTTTAATTAACCAATACAAGACACTCCAGTGAAAATGATAACCTGAGATTCATATACTGCCTAGCAGTTAAGGCACTGTTTCAAATAAATGGATTCAAATTACTTCAGGAAAGAAGATACACCTGGCTCTTCCACACTTAGGTATCATTCTTGCATATTTAACATAGAAATAGTATATTAGAAAAACATTCCCCCCAAATTTTGTAACAGAAGACATACCAATTTCTTAGTATGAGGAAAAGAATTCTAGACAGAATATCAGAGAAAATGCAAACACCTACTAGCTGGAATAAAATAATTACAGCCTACAGCTGTCAGATGTATGCTACTACCCTGCTGCAGCCTGCCCATCCGTCCTTTGCAGAAAGAAACTATTGTAAAAAAAAAAAAAACAAACCAGGATTATGTCTAAGCTCTTATTAAAATACAACCCAAACCTTTTGGAGAAAGGGGAAGTAAGAAATGAAGTGATACACATAGTAAAATGATGACTGTCCCAATGCTACCCCTCTCCCCTAAGTTTCCTCTGTTGTTCCATTCCCTAGCCCAGCCCTTGCTAATTAGCTCTTAGATGCTCCACTCTCTCCATCTACCAAGTTTCCCAGACTTTCCAAAGCCACCTGCAACAACATGGGAGCTGTGGGATTTCTGAAACCGTGAGTCTGCCTCTACTCATTTACTTTTGGATCAGAAAGAATCTTTCCTGCTAGACTGGAGTGATAGGAAGATAAATGGATTATTTTCCAACTTCTTTGTAGCTTGGCAGAGGATTAAGATAAGTAACGCAAAAGTATAAAGAAAGACTTGGAATTTGTGATTGTGTTTCTGGCAGAAAGAAACCACAAAGACAGTTCCCAAAAGCAAATGGCACGTAGAAGCACAAAGGTCACTATTAAAGTTCTAAAACAAAGAGAAACATGAAGTTTTTTTGGTGTCAGTGTCTGTTACTAACCCCCTGCAAGTGTGAATAAGATCAAGAAGAAAACATGCTTCTAGGAATTGACCAAAGCACCAGACAGCTGGAAGTTCCTTTTAATAAGCTGGGAAATCCTTCAAAAAGCTACACCCCAAAAAATTAAAAATTAAAAAAGAAAAGAAAATGGCCAGGGATGGAAGAAACTCATTGGTCCTCCTTCCTCATGTCCTTTGTAAATGAAGTTGTTGGCTGCCTTACAACTCCTCACTACAGATGCATTAGCTCTTTCTTGCATTGTCAATTCAGAATACGTAATTCTTAATATAGAGCAATCCTTAATGTGGAGTATTTCTAATAATACTAAATAAGTAATATAGACTAAGGGTCTAAATATCATATTGCTGATTACCAGTATTAGTGAAAAAAACTGTTTCTAGAGAGGGAATCAGAAGTGGTATTTACCTAGCAAAGCCTCATTTAGTAAAAGGAAGCCTATTAGAAAATTGTTTCATGCCTTTATGATTAAGATATTTATATTAAATCTTGCCACTACCAACATAAAATTATATGGTGATTTCCCTCTGTGTGAATTAAAATGACATTTCTGTTAAATCTGTAAAGTTTATCTTTTTTCTATATAAAGTCATAAAACTACATAAAGACACTTAAAATAGACACGACGTTTCTGCTTGTCCTGAAAGGTCACTATTTGATACCAATGAAGACTCAAATGAAAACACAGACTAGTGTGAAAATATTCAAAGCTTAATAAAAACATTCCTCATGCATAAACCAGCCATTTTTATAAAACAAATCACCATGTTCAAATAAAACCAACAGCATGTCTTACCATTTAATAAAAGAGACCCATATACTGACATGGAAAGGTGTTCACATTGCCTTCTTGGAGCCTATAATTCAGACATGCCAAATTCTGAGAGGCATCTGCCTTTTTCCATTGACTAAGAGGAGGGGCTTCTAGATCCCCTGAATCACAGCCATTTCAGGGATCCTGCACGTGTGAATACTTACTTCCTTCCCAGAGGATGGGAAAATTTTCTAGTGTAAATGAAATACTTATGTGAACTTTATTATAAACTGACAATTAAAGAAATGAAGAACTATACCTCAGGGTTTTTAGATGTACAGCTATCATCTACCACAAACAGAAGGGTCTATAGAGGGCATTAAGTATGCATCGTCCAAAAAAAATCTGAAAACTACTCATTTCTGCCTAAAAAAAAAGTATCTTAGAAAAAAAGTTTTTTAGAACCCAGTGCTTCAGTTTACATTGATGACAAATGAAAAGATTCAGGCTTAGTATTGGTAGCTGCACCATCTGCATACTTTACGAGTAGTAGAAGTATTTAGCACGTCTATTTTTACTCATGCATAACTCCATAAGTTATCCTAAAAACAAATAAAAACTGTAACATTGAAAACCCAAACAATTTATTCACTAAGAGAGCAGCAGAGAAAAATACTCAAATTTTATTCCATTTGTAGACTTCCAACTACATATTAAAGCATTTACCAAAGAACTACGGAAATTCCACAAAATACATGCATGTTAAATACAGCAGAGATGTACAAGTTCAGAACAATGTAGGAGTCTGGAAAGCACAGGAGTTCAGCAATGCATTTCATTCCTGGCTCAGATGAGATGGAAACACTAATGCTCCAGTGCTAGCTTCTAAAACTAATTAGTTTTGCATATGAGTAGGTACTCATCTGTAAGAGTCATCTAATACAGTTTCCCAGAGTATGCTAGAGGTAATGGTCAGACAACCACATTTTGAAGTAACACTAAGCATGTTTGGGATTTTCTTTGCACAGTGTTTTTACCCCAATATTACTAATAATTCTTGTTTCACTTTGTTAGTCTACCAATTTCCATAGCTCAAATACATGAAAATGTTGCAAGAACCCAGAGTAAACCTGACACATTTTGCTTTTCTATCTACATTAAAGAGTTGGTCAAAAAAAGTAATTATAATCTCAACCCCATAAATTCCTGCAGAAAGGCTGAATCATTGCTCAGCTAATGAAGTTGCAGGGAGACAGGTAATGCAGAAAAGCTATGCCAAGTAAACTATACCACTAGCTTATCTCCTGTTACTCTATTTTTTTTAACTTATACCGAGGCCTCTTTAAAAGAAGTACATTCTAATTTATGGAAGCAACCAACTGACATTTAACTACTTCAATGAAACGGAGCACAGATCACATCTCATCACATCTTGATCCAATGTGTGCAACAACCAACATCCACTTATTTCCCCCTCAGCTGTCCCAGATACAGAACTGTTACATATATTCAACAAACCGTAGATCTCCTTATGGTAAAATAAAAAGGACAGGTTTTGCATATAATGTCCCCAACTGACTTAAGCAAGATGTCTTCTAATACCTTATAAAATGTTTTATAAAGCTACAAAAGTAAATCCTCACATTAAGCCATTCTTACTAAATAGCCGCAAGTTTCTCTGTCCTAACCACCAATTCTTGAATTCTTTTTAGGTCTCATTGAAACATGACAGGGCCCTAAGTTGAAGAATACACACATGTTATTCACCTAAAAAGTTGTTGTCTTGCACAGCCTTCGTTCCTAAATACAGACACCAAGTAAGTTATACATGCTGAAGTCTAGGCTTTGTAATACCAAAATTCATGTAAGCAACATTCCCAACCTCTTCTTGACCTACCTGTAGTAACTTTTGTGTTCTTACTGTCTTTAACTTTGCCTTAGTTACAGCCATCGTGAAAGGACAGAAGACCAGATACCCCCGCAATACTTTTACAGACAAAGCTATTTTAAAGTCATACTAGTCTCTAGTTACACATTCCAGTCACAGGTCCTCTGAAGCAAGTCATACACTCACAGAACTCTTTTCAGACTCATTTGCTGAAATACACCCTTAAAGTACAAAATTTCCTTTTCCTCTTCAGAATTGCAAATAAAGGGCCTCATAGTCTAAAACTGTAATTTTAACATTTTTCCAGAGTTTAGTGTAGACACTTGCCAGTGTGACATGCTGACAAGTATGCTAAACCTTCTCAGCTTTCATTTCCTGCCATTTTATAAACTTCTCAAATTTAGTATTAGATGTGCCTGTCCTCTACTTTGTAAATTAGACACCCTACATTTAGCTGTATACATGTTATTTCTGAGACTTCAACTGAAGCAGGAAGCATATGAAGCGTCATGATATGCTCCATTCTTAAGGCAAGGTTCGCCATTAAATATAGTCCCTAACTATCCACCTTACATCTTATAGATTATGTTATGGGTTTGTGTAAGTGTCAGTTAAGTATGCTTTTATTTTAATAGGGAGGAGGAAAAACCCGATCAAGCTACTTGCCAAATCAGAATCCCAGAATGATCAGGATCTGCTTCTAAACAACAACAGAAAAACTCTAATAAATTTTAAGTGGTGTCATTTTAAATGACTCCAGTTTAAAGAACTAGACTTCATATCTGAACTTAAGATGTTAGCTTATGTCAAAAATACAAAACCAAACAGCTGCCTTTGATGTGACTGATTAAACAACTTTTGTCTCTGGTATTACTAATGGAATGAGTAAATGGGTTGTAATGTAATGTACAATAATTTAGTTACATACTAGTAAACATTTCATGGAGATCAGAGCACTAAAGTCTCAGTTCATGCTGAATGATTTTATAGACAAATAAATATGTGCTTAAATGCCAAATAAACATACACTGTTAACAGGGTACCTCAAGATTATTTGGTGAGCCATTACACACAGTGGCCCGTGGGTATTGCAGTTGGAGGTACATGCAAGCATAAAAGACAAACTGAAATGCTGTTTCCAAACAGAGTTCAAGACTCTTGCACTCTCCAAATCACTTTTCCAGAAAAATCAATACGAATTTAGAAAATTGACTGGTTTAATTAGAGATAATCTGGCATTGGAAAGGATTTCCAAGCCAACTTCCCCAGTATTTTGCATAATAGGAACAACTGCTTTCCACAGAACACTTCTTCGAGATTAGCAAAAAGGTTTCTAGAATACTTCAAAACTGACTTTGAACATGCTTCCTACATTTGCTTCATCACATGCTGAAAATGTGCTCTACACCTACAGTTAAACCAGAGTTCTACTGGTACACACAGTAAAACTGGGAAGTACAGCTTTTCTACATGGAAAAACACAGAAATTAGAATTTCCATACACACCACAAAAGGAAAAAGTGGCAGGTTTACTTTTCACTTACATTTATTACTATGTTCAGTTACCTAGCGTTTGCAAATACAACGTACTGCAACGCAACACATTAGACACTTAAGATTACTTAGTCTTATTACATAGTAACATGACTAGGAAAAGTCATTGCTATTGATAAATACAGAGCTTATCAAATAAACGTAAATGTTGATGAGATAGAAGACATACACACTGTGGCTGCTCAGCAAGTTAACAATAGCTTACTTACCTTTACAGCAAAAAAAGCACTTTCCAAAAAAATAAAAAAAATGCTAATAAATGTATTTTTGCAAAGCTTCAATGTTTCACTCCCTCCCCCAATAAGTAATTTTATTTACAGAACACGTTTTTAAAAGCCATGCTCCAATGGAAGAGAGGAAGAAATCTGCCCTTAACAGCAGTAACCACTGTTTTTCACTATTTGGAAGGGAACCTACACACTATGTTTTACTTGCATGGGCTAAGCTGCAACTTGCTAACATAGGCAGGACTTTGCAGTCATGACAGCCAAATCTTTACACAGTAGCAAGCACTACACAATAAACTGTTCCGAACACTGACCCATCTCACCTGCCTTAAGTGTATGAATAAACTGCTACATTTTTAAGTGGTGTTTGTATTAAAATAAACTCAATGAGAATTTGGGAAGAGATATCGAGGAAAGGCAAGCAGATGGAGAGACTAGCTGACACATAACAATAGCTGGTGAAATATTACTCTTATTTTCTGTAATAAACACCAAGATCAAAACATTATGCAAGTTAAATTTCCTTGAAAGGTTCCCAGCAGGAGTTTTCCTTTTTGTTTGTGCAGTACGTGATTTCCTCTCACCCACAAAAAACATACCAAGAATGTGCATGTGCCGCTAACACTAAGCAGCACTTCCTTAATCACTCATTTCCAACAATTTATGGATGATCAGTGGCAAAAACGAGCAAAAATAATGAAAGCATGCAATGAAAGCTCATTGAGACAAAACGGGCTTGGACTTCCTACTCATTTCTGTGTCTCTTTAAGATGGGGGTCTGATACAAATTAGCCACTGGGAAAAAAGTCATCTGGTCATAAAATACAGTACAGGGTCACTTTTATGTAAGTTTGCCAAAAGGGACATAAACCAGGACAATTTCAAACTGTGACACAGGATAGAAGTATATTAAAAAAATCTTTGTTCCTCCTCCATTGTGCTGTCATGTTGCTCAGCTTTATAGACATTCCGAGCACCAGCTCTGGCCTCTTCGCTTCCACCTGGTCTACCTAATTAATTAAGCAAGGAAGTTACCTCAAATTTTTGTACTATTTGTTTTTATTATCATGCACTTCTTTTGATGTTCCAGGAGTTAACCTCTTAATCCACAGACTCTGTGTGTTGTGTTCTGAACATTTTGGGATGTCTGGATAATTTGGATAATTGGTCAGGATGTTGCTGTCGCTCATGTTAAACTTTATGCCATGACTTCAAGTTCAAAGATCAGTATTAAGGTAAAATACTTCATAAAGCCTTTTTAAAACTCTGTACTCGTGATTATGCAATACCTAGTTATTCCAGTTTCTCACAGCAGTAAATTGCACTATTTGTATTTTCTTACAAGGCAATTACTCCTAAGCATCTTTATCTTTGTCAACTTCAAACAAATACAAATTTCAGTTGAAGTTACATCAAGAGAAAGCATATTTTAAAGGTCAAGAAAAGGTATAGCAATTATCTCCTCAAAAATGCTTGCCTCCTTCACACAGCAGCACACACGTAATTTTCTGTGAAGTCTGTTATCACACATGGAAACATCAGCACTGTGAACTACAGATGTCCAACTGCAAATACCACAATTTTCCTTTTTTGGAGAGAACGATAAAGAATGAGGTTAATTCTGACATTAAGAAACATGGCTGACACTGTTTCATAACTATACTACAGCATTTGAGAAGGCCAGTGACAAAGAACTGGAAGAGTATCTAAACAAGAAATACGCCTTTATGCACAGACTCTACAAAGGAAGACAAGAAGAATACAGAAAGATATGAAAAAGTTTTTAATAACAATGCAGGAGATTGAAGTTACTTCAGGTACTCCAATAGCTCAGTTAATAGCACCAGCTAAGTGTAATGTAATGTATCACAGTGACCTCCAACTACTTCAACAGCCTTGAAAAAACTCACGTGTGCATGAAAATACGTGTGCATAAATACACAAAGATATACATATACACATACATGTTATACGCTTCCAATATTGCTTTTAAAATTATTTTCCTGATAACAGAAGTCTGCAACTGCCATTAAATGGAAATAAACTATAGTAAGGAAGAGCACTTAAGCTCTTTAAAAGACGATGGTGAACCCCCTTAGGCCCAAAATGCCGTTTTTGAATTAACATAGTGGTTTTAATTAAAAACTAGGCAGAGAATCAGTTTGATTTTCAGTACAACACTGCATCCGTCCATGGTGAGTGCCTAATTTCCGTATTTCTCTCCTCTGCACAATATGCAAGTCCTTGGTTGTTTTAAACTGTTGCCCTGGGGAATCAAAAAGAGTCTATAAGAGGGGCCATGTGCCATTTAGAAAGTATACTAGCAACCGAGAAAAAAAGCCATAGTAAATTGGAAGATGGTTAATCAAACCCATTCTGATTCATGAAACTTAAACAACTAAGGGGGCAATACTTCCTTACAAATACATGGAAAGGAAAGTTTGTTCATAATAGCAACCTGAACTATCTGAAATATGATAGCTTGCAAAAAGTTGACGTTACAGTGAATACACAGAAGCAACTTTTATAGCATATTGATAAACACTCAAACAGATGGCTAAAAACTTTGAGGGTTAGGCCCATATGTGATAACGACTAACATTACTGTTGCAATTTAAGCTGAACAAAGAAATCCATCTAAAAAAAATTAAAAATCCATTCCACTTCAGAACTGAACTTCTTTTAATCATCCATTTTCAGATCTTCTATTAAAATCCAGCAAGTAATTCTTACATGAACACCTTCAAATAGACATCTTGACTACACACATCTAAATCTCCAGTGACCTGTTTATTCCTTATAATGAAAGTAATTCTATAACAGATTCAAGATGACCTGCATAAAAGCTTCCACTGGAACAGCCTTTTTATCAAAGTTTTGAGCTGAGCTGGGTGGGTATCTAGAATTAAATGCTTTCCCTACTCCTTGTATCCAACTCCCAACTGAAAGATTAAAGATTACACATCCTCTGCCAAACCTCCTTATGGAATGTCTTCACATTTACAGTAGATCACTCTTAAATGCTGCAAGTTTTGCCAAATGTATGAAATGTTCTTTTAAGTTGAGATCACTAAAGTCTAGTTTTGCCAGTTAACAGTAATAGCATTTGAATGAGGTTTTATCTCTCTGGCCCATTAGTCTGATGTAATGAATGGCAAAATATGACAATTTAAAAAAAAAAACTTGCACAAGTATAATCAAAATAAAAATAATTTGTTGAAGTACCAGAATTGTACAAAGTAATCATGGTCTCAAAATTTCCTCTGTAAAGAGATAAGCAATGTGCTAAAATCTAAGGAAAGTAAAAGAGATGGGGAGTACCCTTCACAGATTCTAGGACTGAAAAGCTTACATGTAATCCTGAGTTCATTTAACTATCAATTTTCCCAGATTCTAATCACCTTATTACATCATGTAATTCTTTTAAAAATATAGAGAGAGAGTACTTATTGCAAGTAGAATCATTTATCTGCATCAGAATTTCAACACAACAGCATACTCAATTTTAACTATCAACTTAATCCAGAAGTAACATTTGTCACTTGGGTTCTAAGAAAAGCAATCAATGACAAGGTATGTTCATATTAAAACAGACTACAATTCCCACACTTTCACCAACAGCTTTAGGGCTCACTCAAAGCTGGTAAAACAATTCAGTATGTCTGCATCCATTTTGGTTACTTTCAAATAGAGCAGCCAGGTAGAACAGACATTGGACAAAGGCTTTGAGTACCTGTACTAGGAATCACACTTGGCTTCTCGGGTGTACCAAAAACATCCAAAAGAAGTCTTAACAATAAAAAAATTCCCAAAAGAGGGGTTTGCCCCCCCCCTCCCCCCCAGCCCCCAATAGGTGGGTTTTGGTACTAA
Organism: Phaethon lepturus; assembly: GCF_000687285.1. NCBI lineage: Eukaryota > Metazoa > Chordata > Aves > Phaethontiformes > Phaethontidae > Phaethon > Phaethon lepturus. The sequence goes on along the minus strand of NW_010537048.1, from coordinate 7,866 downwards.
AATCTGATCTTATTCCCATGAAGAAGCAAAATTACTCTAAAGCACCAACAAACATTTTTTTTCCTGACGTCTGCAGATAGATTATGGTTCTATCTCATCTGGAGTTACAAATGCTTCCAAGTGTAAACATGTAACGGTGATTCTATTTATCTTGAATGGTATTTATTGATACCCAGTATCATAAGTTTAAAAGTTACGCTATAACTATTACAGCTTTATGTAAAATGCAAGTTTAATGCAGCTGGGATACATAATGCACCTGCTGGAGCCAACAGAAATCTACAAGTCAAGGGGACACACCACCATTACAGTAGATGGTACACTAATGGAGAGAATCCTTGGGTATGGTTGGACTGCAGGAGACACAAACCCCACTAAAATCAGTTAACTTATTTCTTTTGTAGAAGATAAACTTATACAGTAGCTGTGGCTAAACAGAGTCAAAAGGAAAATGAAGCGGCCTCCACCTGAAAACTGAAAGGACAAAACAAGCTGCTAAAAATTTTCTTAGCCCTATAGATACCTGAAATGAAGGAAGAAGGAGAGAGGAGAGCGTTTTCCAGTCAAGTTGGATAAGTAGACTTAAACATAGCAGGCCATCACCAACCTCTTTTGAAGTTGAACTCATTAGCTTAGTCACCCAGACTTGTAACTGAAGTAACTAGGATACTGTGTTTTGACCAAAGTGTAGATGTAACACTGCAGCAGCAGCAACCAGCTCAGAACAGGCTACACCAAACAAGTATTTACACACCATCGTGGTTGCGTCCTGCAGGTCCTTTCTGACACAGCAACACTGCTCAGTCTATGTAATCTCCCGGTAGCTTCAGATATAGAATAAACTCTGTTTCTTCACATTATTCCCTCTGAATTAAAATTTTCCTTCATGCCGTGCTTTAACTTTTTGGTGTCTTTTTTCTTGCTGTCCTCTGTTTTCTCTCAAGTGTCTACATGAACCCTAAAATCCCAAATTGAATGCAGTACTTGAGTTTTCCCGAATTCCACCAAGAACAAAAATGGCAACTTCATTGCCTCTGTGCCAATTCCTGTCCACGCAACCAGGAATTATGTTTTTCTTCCTTCATTGATTTACATTATGTGTAATCCACCAGTGACTCAATCTTTTGCATCCATCTTTAATGCATTTTATTTTCCTGATTTCAGATCACTTTTCAAGATTCTTAGCTTTTTAATAACTGTCACCCAAAGGGTACAGAATTCCCTCAAGTGTAGTGTCATTAAAAACAAAAGTGTAATCATTTGCATGATAAAGATTAATGAAAACGTGCTACAGTTGGTCCCCAGACAGTCATTCCAGTTTAATTTATTTGATATTTGCAATTTGAAATTCATTTTGCTGGGCCTCCCATTATAGTATTTTTTCATTATATTTCTTGAGTTCACATATTAATACAAAAGTTATCAACTCATTGTTCAGAAATTGCTTTGCCAAATTCCATGCTTCACTGAAATACTCAGCCCTCCCAACTTGAGTATATTCAATTAAGTTGAATATTTTTAGTTATTCTCTGCCCATTTAAGACAGTTTTTTTAACATTATTGTTAATACTGACCACACTCGAACCTTGTTTGGGATATTTGTAATCTTTAAAATTCACAAATCAAGCTTGTTTTCTCTGGGTCATCTGTTGTTTAAATCAGCCTCCCCATTAATAAGAAGCCTGTACTTCTTTCCCTTGTTACTTTATTTCTGTTTATTTATTGAACCCTCCCTCCTTTTAGCATCCCAACAAAATCATTTTCCGAAAAATAAAACCTTGATTAAAACATTTTGTTATCAAAAAGACAAGTTAAGTCATTTTCTTGATCTCAGTACACATGGCTTTTCAAGGACCTTTTTTCCCCTTAAGCTTACTCACACCCACATACTGTACACTCACTTCACCTGCTTGTGCAAGAGTGTGCATCTGTATACACATTCACACAACCATACACGTCCCAGTGCCAAAGCCTCCTAAATTTGTAATTTCTGTTTCATCAGAAAGGAAGGCTGAAATTGGAATATATATTGTAATTACAATGTATTTAACAGCATTTTCCTACCTTTTTTAAGCCAGCAAATCCTTCTGATTCCAGGAAGAAAAAGGCAAAGGGCATCAACACAAACAAACATAAATTTGAAAAAAGAGAAGCAAGATTCCATAAACCTGCAACAAACAAGAAGTTGACATTATAAGTTTCTCAGCTTTAAAAGTTAGAGATATTACTTTTTTCTCCCTTACATTTAAAAGTGTAGTATACATACAAGTGTTAACAGAAACCAGGTTTTTATGGATAGTTAGTTATAGGTCATTCCTGAAAAATACTTTTTTTCTCTGCGTAATGATCTTTAAACAAAAATTGGATGCCAACTTGAACAGCAGCTAATGTCTGAAGTCTTGGGACACAGACTGCAAACTCAGGTGGACTAATTCCACAATATCCCACTGAAGGCTCTTTAGATAATAATTTTATAAGGTTTCAGGACAAAAGTATCTTAATACTTTCAGTGAATCTCACAAAACTCAGTTCGGTGTACTCGCTTCCTCCCTTATTTTTTCAAGGGAAACTTGGACAAATCATGGATTTTAACATGAGCAATAAACAAACGCCACCATCACCTCCAAATGAGAAGGTATCATGGTAACAGCAACAGCAGCCTTCCACGATGAGATGACTGGGTCAGTGGGCAAGAGAAGAGCAGTGGATGTTCTTTATCTCAACTTTAGTAAAGCTTTCAACATCATCTTCCATAAACCTCCTGATAGTCTAATTAATGAAGTATGAGCTAGGTAAGCAGACTCTGACACGGACTGAAAATTGGCTGAGCTTCTGGGCTCAAAGGTTTGTGACCAGCAGTACAAAGTCAGGCTGGAAGCCAATCACCAGTGGCATACCCCAGAGAGTCGATATTGGGTTTAACATCTTCACTAATGACCTGGATGATAGGAGAGACTGCATCCTCAGCAAGTTTGCTGAAGATACAAGATGGGGAGAGGCAGTGGCCTGCCACTCAGATGAACCTCAACAGGCTGGACAAATGGGCAGAGCACACACTGAGGACCAATCATCCCAAAAGAAGCTTTATAGAAAAGGCCTTTAGAGTTTCTGTCAAGACACCAAGATGAACACGAGCCAGCAACGTGCCATTGCAGCAAAGGTGGCCAACAGTATTCTGGGCTGCATTAGAAGTGTTGCCAGCAGGTTGAGGGAGGTGATCCTTCCTCTCTGCCCAGCACTGGTGGCACACGTCAGGAGCACTGCATCCAGTTGTGGGCTCCTCTGTACAAGACAGACATGGCCATACTGGAACGAGTCCAGCAAAGGATTAAAAGATGATAAAAGGACTGGAGCATGTGTCATACAAGGAGAGGCTATGAAAGCTGGAATTGTTTAGCCTTGAGAAGAGAGGACTCTAGGAGATTTATCAATGTATATAAATATCTGATGAGGGAGGGGGAAAGGAAAGCAGAGTGAGACTCTACACAGTGGTATCCAGTGAATGGAGAAGAGACAAAGAGCATGAATTAAAAAGCCAGGAAACCTACTTAAACGCAAGAAAAAAAAACCTCAACTTGCACTGAGAGTGTAGTCAAACACTACAACAGGTTGCCCATAGAGGTTTTGTAATCTCCATCCTTCAACATACTCAAAACCCGACTGGACACTGCCTTGAGCAGCCTTCTCTAACTGACCCTGCTTTGAGGAAGGGGGGCAGACTAGACAATTTCCAGAGGCCCCTTCCATCCTCAGCCATTCTGTGATCTAGGTGAAAAATCAACAACTGGGACATCTGTAAGACACATGTGACATCTGCAGGAAGGGAAAAGGTTTAAAAAACAACCTGGAGTGATAACTGATCTCCATTAAGGGTATCTGCTCTTTTAAGATTTTCTAAGCTGAACACTTTCTGAAGAGCCACTTTCTGATGCCTAAACACAAACCCACCATCATCTTATCAAAAGTTGTGCAGGATGCAGTGTTTCTTCTTTATAAAAGCAGAAGCTTACCTGCAATTTAGTAGCTAAGAGGTTTAACTAGTGTCGCATGTTCTGCATCCTGAAAACACAGCTTTTATTTTGTAGTTGAGAAAAACAGGCTTAGTCCCCCACCTTCCCCAAAACACATACATTTCCACAACTCTAAAGGACTATATTATATCACCTGAAATACAAAAAAAGAACATCCCCCATGACAAGAAAATTTGAACTAACAGCTTTGTTTATTTCTTTCTTCTCATGTACAGGCTTGTTCATCTTCTCCTTTGAAAATGTCCATTTTGGAAAGAGAATAGGGAAGGAAAGAGATATTTACTGGATGCCTGGGGAATTCATTATTGAAAGACATTCCTTTTCTCGGTTCCAAATGTAAAACAGTTAGCAGTTATTTTTGCCTACACCCCCTTAAAAAATGCTTTTACCATATATACTTTTTTCCCTTAAATTAAATTATTTAATTTTCAAGGAAAAAAAAAAAAAACAAGGGGAGAGAAGGGATGCGGGGGGCCAAGAAATCTACTGCTTGGGCAATTGATAACACCAGGACACCAGGAACCAAACTTAGCCAAATAAGCTAAAGAAAACAAAACAAGAAAATTCCAAAAGATGCATGAAATGCAATACTGAATTGCTAAAGAAAACAGACTGCCTAAAGGTGGCTAAACTCCAGTTAACAAAGAGGGGGATTTTTCCTTTTGAATTTGCTTAGCCAGGAAGCTCCTGTTACCATTCAAGAAACATTCACACATAGCAACATCAGCAAGAATGTCATTAACAGCCCTTACCGGGGTACATTAACTCAAGCAGTCTGCATACTTTTTTTTTCCCTCCTTTTTGTTCCCTTTTTTTTTTTACCCCAGAAAATTAAGACACCAGTGTTAGAGTAGAAATACTATTAGATAGGGATGGGGGTCTTATTTCAGCAGTTCTCTTTAACTGAAGACAGTGCATTCAGTTACTTAATGCAAAGCTGAGTACCTGGTTGTCCTAATTTCAGCAGCTCTATTATATGTATAAGCACTGTTTTACATTGTGGATAAGAGCTGCATAGTATGTACAGAGCATTTTAAGGGAGGGGAGAGTGGTGGGCATCCAGAGTGGTTTAAGAAATTTACACATTAGCAGCTGATAGGAACCACATTTACAGAACATTAAACTACAGAGCTACCACATCGATGTAAACTTATGAAAGCTAAGGACACTGGTGTACTGCTGCTGACATACATACACACTTTTCTCATAGAAAGGAACATACATTTCTTATTCTGATACTTTGGAAATGAAATTAAAATACACCCCAAAAAATTAATTATTTCCTACTACATTGACTGCATCATAAAATTGCATGAGAGACTTGCTGATAACAACATATGTAAAAGCTTTAAGGAAGTTACTGGAATATTTTAATTTTTTTTTTGTTTTGTTTTGGGTTTTTTTTGCATTTTTAACAACCTAAGACTATCTCCCATAAAACAAGCTAATGAAACATAAAAATTAAAAATCTCTCAGTGTTTGGCAAACAGATGAGACCCTCAGCAACTTTTCGTCTTTCTCATTCATGGCAGTTTCATTACGTTTTACCCCCACCTGGTGGTTGTATGCAACAGCACAAGTGACCATCCAGCTGTCAGAAGTATTTCTGGGTTTAGTTCAACATGCATTAGTTGCAAGTGTTTATACTGGATCCAGGTATTGGCTTCCAGCCTAGTTTCAAAAATCAGAAGCATGTATTTTCTATTTTTCTGTATGCCACAACTAATGCAAGAGTCTACAGCATAAAACCTCCTAATGTTATGTTCAAGTACCTCCAACTATACCTGCAATTGATAAATCTAGCAAAACCAAAGCATTTTACTGCCATACAAATTTTCCCAGTTGATAATACTTCCAAAGCAGTAAGCAAACCATACATGAAAGCTATGCTAGACAGAGTATTACAAAGATATGAACATTTTCTGAACTTGAGTGCTTATGATAGCACTAACAGCTCTCAAAACTTGCATAGGTATCTCATAACTAACTTCAAAAAGGTATTGCCACTACATGGAATAGGTTTTTACAGAGTAGTGCAAAGTTATTTTGCAAACCCAGTGAATACCACAAGAGGGAGCCCAAGGTCACGTTTTGAAATAAAGTACAGATTTTCGTCAAGTTGCAGCACCAGAAGCCCATGGTCAGATCCAAAAATCTACTGATGTTTCTGAAGTCTTCACACCAACTGTGGTAACTCTAGAGTTAGTTCAGTCATGTCTACCCCTAGCATAAGCTTTGCAATAGACAATCAAACTCAGAAACACCAGGATGCTGAATTTACTTCCTTGCTGGCCATTATTATTGGACTTAAGAAATGTAAGTTATACTGTGCATGAATAAAGTGGTATTCTTTCAAAAACTTTCAAAAAGTGGTAGATTTTCAAAAGATTATCAAATTAAAATCAAAAGATGACGGCCACTAGGAAGTTCAAAGGCCTTCCTATGTGACAGCTACTTTTTCCAGCAGATTTCTAATTAACCTGAGTTTTCTCAAGTACCATAGCAACTCTGACAGACTGGAAGTTTCTGAACTGGTTATCATATAAATTTTTCACACTAAAATATTTCATTGTCATTTTTCCAAAGTCAACTCAGACACAGAAGGAAGGATTATTGTCCACTAATTTTTTTCCCCACATTTGGGAGTAAAGAATATAAGTGTCTGAGCAGTTAAATCCATGTGAAAAAATGAGAATTAGCTAGGGTTTTTCCTTCCATGTAGAAGACATACCAAACTAGCAATCCCCCATGATGTGTGACAAAACAGATCATAGGATAGAGGTTCTTTCTATCTGAGTTAAAGTTATGTAGTCTGATCTGCTGCTTAACACAGATGCAATCAGGTTGCTCAGGGCTTTAGCCAGATGAGCTTTGGAAAACTTCCAAGGATTTAGATCTCCCAGTCTCTCTGGACAACCTTTTCCAGTGTTCAAGCATCCTCGCTGCGAAGAACTGTTGGCTTTATGTCCCGCAAACATTGTTTCTTGCCTCTCACTGCATGCTCCAGAGAAGCAGCTGGCTCTTTACAAACCCCTCACCAGTTGCAAATCCAGCTGTGCCCTGGCCTTCCTAATTTCACACCAGGATTTTAACCCAAGCAATATTTCTACACCCCTCCCAGGCAGGACATTCCTACTTCTACCTTCTGTGCACTTTCTTTTTGGTTTTGAGCTCAGGAGTTCCCCATTAAGCCAAGCTGACCTCCTGTTACACCTGCTAATTTTCTTGCACACTGAGGTGCACATTATGGTGCTTGACAGTAAGCGTCTCTCCTGGCTACCTTTGCTTTCAGGGAATTCTCCATTAAGGTCCCACATAGACATTTCCTGAAGAGGACAAAATATACTCTCTTAAAAATCTAGTATCTTTATTTTACTATTTTCCTTCTTCACTTTTCTCAGGTCTTAAACTACTCTGTTTAAGTCAGGGTCATCACTGACAACCACGCCTACAGTCCGCTCCTCTTTATTCAAGGGTTTACAAAAAAATTCTTTACTGTTCAAATAACAAAAAAAATACTCAAAGTTTCAGAAAGATGACAGAAATGTGCATTATTTTCTGTCTTCACCTATTCACATTTAATTTGCTGTAAAATATTTGGATCTGGAATTCATGGATTTGCTGTCTGTGAGTATTACTAGACATTCAGCAAAAAGAGTACATTTTTCAGAGAAACATCCTCCAAAGCCCAATTACTATCTCTTCACAGAAAAAGGACAGCACAGTTAACCTGTAAATTATTTGTTCCAGATGAACACAGTTAACCTGTAAATTATTTGTTCCAGATAAATTTGTATTTGTTCCATAAATTGTTTCACAATAGCAAAGGTATTAT
>NW_010537047.1:35314-44128 GCF_000687285.1 Phaethon lepturus | reverse complement strand
CCGGAGGGAGCCGCGGCCTGCGGAGCGCCCGCGCCGGGAAGCTAACGAAGAGCAACGCTCCGGGATGTTTTTTTGGAGTCCTCTCTTAAATGCTCCTTGTCCAAATCACAAACATCCCATCCAGCCTTAAGGATTTTCAGCTCTATAAAAGTGGAACAATACGCGCTTTAGGGTATCTGAGAAACTAGCAGTTACTTTTTTGTTTGTTTGTTTTTTCTCCTCAGTCTACCCGCTCTTTTACGCCTTACTCCCTGCAACCCTTCCTTGTTGCCCGGCTGTCACCTGATGCACAAAGTAATAGAAAACTACGCACAAGGCGAGTGAACAACAGCAGAAGGTATTACCTATTGAAGTCCACTATGCTGGAGGGTCTCGCTGTATCATTAAAGGTGAAGATGTGGTGGTTTTTTTTCACATCTGTGGCAAGTAATTTAAAAAAAAAAAAGGATTAAAAATAATACTGTGAGTGGCCCTGTGATGGCAGATCCACAACTAGACCAAACCAAATTAAACGACGTCTTGAATAAGAGAGAGTCAAAGTTGTTCTTTTTGCCAAAGAAAGACTAGTCAACAGATTATGATGATAATGAAATGAGGTTCAATGTCTTCTCTTTGTACCTCTTTAGTGCGATACTCCGTTGCAGAAAGATGTTGCTGTCTTATTAGCTGTCTTATTAGCTTGCACTCTGATTACAGTAAATTACTAAAAGGCTTCAAAAGAAGCTATTCTCAGTGCTTCTCAGTTGGAAGGTCAGAGAAAATGAAGATGAATAAAACTGTTAACAACATAAAAAACATTGATAAATCTACATGCAAGGTGTTTTTATTTAGCACTAAGTAAAGCACATGTCTGTCTCCAGTGGAAGGAAATTACACTTCATTTTTCCCAGTAAGTGTTTTCAGGCAATCATTTTTTCAGAGAGGAATCAAAATTGTTCAACTCATTAAAACATTTTATATTTTGATCTCAGATTTTCCTTATGTTTTTAAGTTTGATTAAAATTCTATTGAGAAAATTCTCAAAGCAAAACTTATTTTTGACACCGATTCCAATATTACATTTCAAAAATTAAGATTCTGGGTTCTTTATTATTTATGTTATATTTTGTTATTTTACACCATTTCCCAGCATCTCAATATAGCTTGTGTGCACGACTAGGAAATAGTATTATCTGGGAAGTGGAAAGCTTTTCAAACAGCTCTAAATAATTCCAATTAAAATTACAAAATAATAGAATATCTCTACCATACTAATGTGATTACTACCAGAATGCCATAATATTAAAAAAAAATAAAATAACCCCCCTTCCGAAAAGTTTAGTAATTACTGTGGCAGTTCAGATGAAATTGTGAAATTATTTTTTCCTCCAGTTTTTTAACAGCTTGAGTTTTTCTTCTCCCCTTGAACTTTACATTTTTGGAAGATTTTGTTCTGTCTGAAACAAATTTTTCTAATAACAAACTTTGAATTTTGCCAGTAGCAGTATTTCATGTCCTTGGTTAAGATTAGGAAGCCTCATTTAACACAGTCTTTTTAAAGGCAAGATCATACATTATATTTGCCAAGAATGAGTGTAAACCAGAAATTAGTAATAAATACATCCCATAATTACAGAACTCTTGGAGTCAGGCTCCTCCAATTTGGAACAGTGAGTCAGTCTCATCTTACTCTTGAAGCATTTTCTTTGCAGAAAACCTCACTACCAGAAAAACATGAAATCGCTTTAATGTGAAACAGTGACAAGGTTCTGAAAGTAAATGAATAAATAAAAATAATTCCATAAATTTTGACCACAGCTATAACTGTTGTTTCATTACACTACTGAATTACTAGATTTTGATTATTACTATTTTGTCTCCCTCAACAAACTAATGCTTTCTCTCGAAGAGTTAAATGAGCTTTACCTGGCTTAATATTTCTACTCCACTGCAAGTACAGTCTGCAGCATCAGTATTGCATGACTAATCACTCAGGAGAGAAAGGCAGTTCTTGGTACATTTAAGTTAAAATCCTGTTTTGGGCCACCCTCTAGAGAGGCTGGCCAGGATGATTATTATCTAACTGTGGGACTTCCAGTTGGGACTCTGAGTACCCAGCTACGCATCTTCAATTAACTCTTCAGCCTGAAGGCATGAATATATACTAAAACCCACCGACTCTCTTGAAAAACTATGTGAAGTTTACAGAAAATCCAGGCTCTTCCTTTAATTCAGCTATAAATTGAGCCACGGGTTAAATCTTAACTCTGCTCCTCCAAAATTACTGAACTCCATGGGGCTCTGCTTGCAGCCAGACCACCTAAAATACAAGGCTAGTCAGGGCCTGCCTCTTCCAGTCCTTAGAGGAAGGCTCCTGTGCTAGGAGGGTGTTTGCTGCTGCTGAGCTGATACCTCAGCAGAGGTGAAGAGAGGAGGTGAACCCATGCCAGTGGCAGGTTTTCTTTCCCTGGTCCTGTTCCCTGCCCACGGTGAGCTGCAGCCAGCTGTGGCACAGCACAGCAGGGAGCAGGAGCCAGGCTGACATTTCCACCTCACCACGTCCTGCCCTTCACAGAGCTGCTCCTTGCAGGGCCCAGGGCTCTGGACAAGCAAGGGGTGCCCCAGCCAGCTGATAGTTACAAACTGGTGATGCAGCTGGAGGCCAAACTTCTTAAGTGCAGGTGAGACACAACCCTGAGTTGTCCAGAGCCTTGAGAAGGGTCTACCAAGGCTTTTCTGCATAGTGTGCTCCCCAGAATGGCTGAAAGACAAATTTTATGCAAATAAAACTAGCAGTTCAACCTCTTAAACGGAAGAACAGCAACTAAGTGGGACTCCTCCTATGCTGCACTGCTTCGAAGCTTGCTTCCAGGTACCTCAGTGACCTTCCATACCACAGCAATCCCTGTGTCATCCTCCTGAGGCTTGGCTGCCAGTACCTGCACCCTCGCTGCCTCCCTGCACTGATGGCAAGGGCCATGCTTCCCACCCAGGCAACCCCAGTACCAGCTGCCCATCCAGGGAAGACCTGCCCTGCCTCCAGGATCACCTCCATCCCAGGAGGCAAACCACAAGTGTAGAAAAACCGAAGGTGCTGCCCCTTCCAGGCAAAGTAACACCTATGCACTAGTTTAGCTTATTCTGATGAACAAAAAACAGTTTTCTTGAGGGAAACTCAGATTTGCTGAAGGGAAATTGCAAGTCTCAGGAATACTGCCCATCATTCACCATGTGGAATTTAGTTACGGTTCCAGTCCATCTTTCATTAAGTAGTAGATATTTTAGTTCGTAGTTCTTTCCTATGTAAATAAACAAATACATATTTATTTGCATGGAGCAAAGCAGCTTGTGATGTGAGGAAATTGGTGACCTTGTTCTCTGTGTGGTTTCTGTGCATTTTTCTTTCATTCCCTCATCTATGAGCAGACATTCCTGACACAAACTAATTCCAATCAAATAGTTTTCTGAAGTTGAAGAACAAGTTAGAACATGTTAATTTATAAACCTCTATTTTATGATTTCAGCTCTTCATCTCAAGCTTATGGAGTATTACATTTTCTCATTCCACCTATCTTCAGAGAAAAGACTATTTTTCACATGTTTTCTTTTTCAGAGTTTACCAGTAATGAAGGAGACATTTTGCTGGTGTAGACACTGTTGAAGAAGACGTGCAGTATATTACAAGAGATTTTGTTTCATAACTCAAATTTTAAACATTTAAAAAAGCGTCAGTTTGTGACTGAAATGACTGTTATTAGACTTCAAATAAATACACACATTACAATTCTACTGCTGAATGTGCTGCAGTAGTGATCAAAGATAATTTTGACACTGCCTACAACTGGAAATAGAAGATGCCATTATATAAGCCAGTCCAAATCAGATTTATACAATCGTGTTCTGTTAGTATGGCTACTTATCCAATGTAAACAATTAAATCCTTTTACTCAAATCCTTTGATTTAAATCCTTTTAAAAACTAAATCCTATAAAGTCAAAATAGCATAAAGCATTTCCGTCTCCTCACCTCTCTTCCTAGTCTAAAAACTATCACTTAAAAAAATAGATTTCCAGAATAGCACGAGCAAGATATTTTAAACTACTTCCTAAAGACTTCTCAGTAACTTCAAGTTATTTCCTGGCTTGCATGAAGACAGAACTGTAATGATTTGAAGTATTCAGTATCTTCATTGTAATACAAGGAAAGATTATAAAAGTAAGATGGTGATTGCAAGTCTCATTTAAGCAATGTCATTGACATAATTCCTGGATTTTTGCAGCTTTTCATGCAAGACTGTATTTTCAGTATTGTTAAATATTACAGATAAATGCTTTTGATTTAATAATAGCCAGTAGAAAATTTGTCACATTTTTGAAGAGTTACTCCAATTACTCCATCCAAACAATCAATTCTCAAAACAAAAACTTGTATCAAACTAACCAGTATTCTTTGAGCAATTATGTCATCATTCATTCCAGAGCAAAACCTCTCAGTTTTGCTTTCACTGTTTTTATCGTTTCTTCCAAGAAAAGCAGACATTTGCCATTCTCAAAGGGAGACAACATCCTTCATGATAAATTGTCTTTTCTTCTAACACTACTAATCAACCAACAGAAATTTAGATCAATGGTTAAGTCAAAATATTAAGGGAAATCCTAGCTCTATAGATTTTTTTAAACAATGAAGATACTTCAGATAAAATACCATGAAGCTTCCCCCCGCCCTCCACAGCCTCACATAATGCAACAACAAGCATTGTGTGAAAATTCTAGGACTAAGTGTATCTCTGCAATACAGTCGCAGAAAATTTGGTCATACTTGTAACTGAGCTAGTTTTAAAACAGCAAGTTCAAGTAGTAGTAGCAACCGAGTTATGACAGTGCACAGTTCATTTAAGGATCATTTACCCTACCAACACACTACTTTTGCAGCTGCAGTGTAAGGTACTGTAACTATCCTTATGCTACACTTCCATTTTGCCCTGTAAATACTGCAAATATGGCAAGTAAGTGATAGCAGATCTAGACTTACTTCTAACATTTGCAAGATAAGCTGAAACTTGTATCAAGGAATCTCTCAAGAGACTAATCGAATTACGGTTTTTGAGGTTTTGAACAGGTGAAATTCTGATAACGATGTAATGAAACTGCATCCATATTACCATTTTTTTCAAGGCATATTCAGTCCAAGTAAAATCAGAGGGAGACAGAAAACAGAAAGTTGCTTCAAAATCCTACTGCACTGATGATATTTTGAGAAAAAGAATTAATCCCATTACTCACTGCATTTATGCAAGGAGAGTTGTCAATATAACTTCACTTGTCACATACTACCGAAATATTTATTAGACAGTGGTTCCATATGTGTGCCTGTACAGTCTTCTAATGATGGCAAAACGTTTCCATCACCGATGAAGTAAGTCTACTGTGATACTAATGTGATAGTACATTATAAATCTTTCCATACTGGCATCAGGGCTATCATTGTAATAGATATGATGATTTCTACAACCAAACTGACCATAATTTTGAATACTATGATGTTGTTATTGCTGATAGAAAAAAAACCAGATTTTATTTTTTTAACTGTTCAAATACAACTGAATATTTGAAGACATTGCTTTATGCAAGATTAGCGGTGGAAAACTAGTGTTGCCAGCAGACACACTGTTATTTTTCTATAGTCACTGCAGGCTAGCCTATGAAGCTGTGGAAAACTGCTTTTTGAGATGCTACCAAAGGAACTTGTCACACAAACTCTCCTTCCTTAGCCTATGAAGCTGTGGAAAACTGCTTTTTGGAGATGCTACCAAAGAAACTTGTCACACAAACTCTCCTTCCTTTTAAACTGGAGAGCAGACACACTGTTATTTTTCTATAGTCACTGCAGGCTAGCCTATGAAGCTGTGGAAAACTGCTTTTTGAGATGCTACCAAAGGAACTTGTCACACAAACTCTCCTTCCTTTTCTTCAAACTGGAGAATAGACAGAGGCAGATCAATGAATTGGGAGAAGAGGGTAAAGAGTGTTACCCATCATTCTTCAATAAGGCAAGTCCAAGAAGAGCAATTAATCAACCTTACTGAAACATAGCTAAATCCATTTCTATTTGCAGCTGGATTTACCTGACTGCATCCAGAAAGGTATCTCTCAACTCGGCAAAAACTTAGAAGTGTGCAAGAAAGCCCTAATAATTGGCTTAACAGAAGACTTAAATTCTTATCACGCTAATGTTATTGTATCAATAGGCCTATATTGATTTTTATTGCCTCAGGATTTGTTTTTCACTGTATAGAATTTCAGTCCTGCCTGTTCCTGCTATAAATATTAGTATAGATAAAAACGGACGGTTTTGTGGGTGCCATACTGCTACTAAAAGAAGAAAGTTCGGAAAAACTTCTCCGTCTGAAATTTATAGAACCCATTAAGAGAGTGTACTTTCTATAATTACAGCTGTAGAGAAGGAGGGTTGCGATACATCGTGATGCCAGGATATCATATGGTGAAACCAGTATAACAAGCTATTGCATACTTAATCATGGAGGACTTTTCATTTCCCTTTCCATTTCCTTTTCCATCAAATCATGCATGAATCACTGTTCAATTGTTTGCTCTCAGTTTTAGTGAAGATGATCCAGCATTGAAGAAACATGTTAAACATAGTCAAATTTCAACAAATGATAAAATGTACTATGGTAAAATTTGGTAAGACTATGTAGAATGTAATAGTGATTTAGTGTACTGTAGGCTTATTTTTTTATGAAGATTTGTCATGTGCTATGCACTTGAGGTCTCCACTGTTATACTAAAAATGTTTGAATATTTAGTGGAACAGAGGTTGAAGTCACACAGCCAGGCACAATTTAAAGCAATGCACTTGCAACATGGAAGCAGGTTACTCCACTATACAGTATATAAAGCTTTATAGCAGTATGTAGTTCATATTTTAACCTTTTTGATATCTGAAGAATTTAGAACTGTTATGTGTACATGATCACAGCAAGAAATATTATTTAAAAAAAATTTACATGTAAAGAACATTAAATTACTTTTGGAAAAGGAGGGGAGGAGCCCTGATTAGGTCCAAGGAGCAGTTTTGATAATCTCTCTTTAACAATTTACCTGCAGATGTGGAGTGCTTGCAAGGGTGACACATCTCTCTGCTGATATTGCCCATAATATTTCAGTGGTGCCACTTCTCTTGCCTCAGTCGGGGGAGGAGTGAATCTGCAGTCACAACATAGATACTTAACCTGATTGTAAACTAGAAATCTATTGGCAGCGGCATATAGGCTGGTGTACACTCATCTTACTTGCTGAGAAGACGAGAGGCTTCTTAGCATGTAGAGTGCATCCAAATTAGAGTTAAGATGGTTCTATATAGCCCTATCCTGACTTTGTCCCTCACTCTACTATGCAGCCTTGTAACAATTTTTGTAGTTTTTAGGTGAGAGCAATTAAAGAGGGGATAAAAAAAAGCAAATAGGAAACTGAAGTAGTAATAAATTAATTCATACATATAAAAATAATGAGTTATTAACACCACACTGCTGAAGTTAATGAAGACGACAACTTTTCATTTTGCCATTTTTGATGTTTTGTGTTGCTGTGTCATCTTTGAGGGGTCCATGATACTATCTTAAGCAATGCTGTCCTGCCTTAGCAACTGCAGGGGCTATACATTAATTTTGGAATATTCCTTTGCCTCTCTCTTCTCAATTGTGAGAGCAGATTGCAGTATCATGCAAACCTACATGTCCTAGCAGTATATCCAGTCTTTTCATGTGGTCCCAGAAGCAGGCCCCAGTTTTGTGTTGCTTGCAAACACAGGAAGAAATAGTTGCTGCCCCAATTATCAATTCCGTGTTTCCAGTAGGTAGAACAACCTGTAGGACACCCTGGGCTCTGGTTTGGACCACAGTGACCTATATGCATGGGGATTACTGCCAATAACAAAAACCAGAAACACATTCCACTACTAAGTACATAAGCAGGTAATATAAGTTGCTAAATGTGGACTTAGGTGTGTGTCTGTGTATGTGCATTTATGTTTAAGTGCATTAGTAAAGTGATAGTTTGAGCAGGACCCACCATTTCCAAACAAAAATCAAATGTCCTTTATACCAGTTGTTAAATGTTTACATTTTTTCCTGAGCGCCCTTTATTATTCTCTGTCAAAACAATTATATTATCAGCAGTTACTAATATACAAAAAGTCATAAAGTGTTGCAGGAGTAGATGTTGGCACTGATAATACATGAAATTTGTTTACTTTGGAGAATAAATGAAAGAAACAAGTTATATTACCTTGCCAGGATGTCATGCTGCTAGACTTTTCTGCCCAAAGAAATAATTTCTTATAAGTAGAATTGAAAAAAATAACTAATTCAGCTTCCATTCAGTTATCCCCCGTAACCTGACATATTGGCAACCAGAAACAAGAAAGTATATGTGTATGAAAATGGGTGTGTCTGTGTGTGAGAAACAGAATAGGCACTACTCACAACTCTTTGGAAATCGGAAAAATAACTCATAGGCCTATATATATAAGCAAATATTGTCCATAACTACTTTTAGCAAGGCAGATAAAAAATCAGACCACTGATCAAGCCTGAGCACTTCCTGCTATATATTGCTAGTTCTTTTTGATAGAATATGTTGCCTATCCTTGTACAATAAAAGAACAACAATATGACTCAAACTACATTTAAAAAGCTATAAAGAAACAAATTGCATTTTAAATGACCATTAAGAAACGTTTCAGATTGCAAGATCAATTCTGCAGCTGAGAAGAGGAATGAAATCCTGCTTCTAGACCCATCTAAAATTGAAGTAT
>NW_010537047.1:0-35283 GCF_000687285.1 Phaethon lepturus | reverse complement strand
TGCTGAACCCTTTGTCAATGGAAAACGTATTCAATCAATGAAAGAATATTTAGGTAATTAAATTTTTATAACTTGAGGTAAGAAAAAGAATGTGATTTGTCATAAACAATGAGCAGTGCATTCCATTTTTTTTGATGAAATAATCAAAAGCAAAATATCAGTGTTCCTGCCTGGATTCTTCATTTTCTGTGTATCCATCCCTAAGAAATGATCTCTCACGTTGCTATCACTATGAAAGGAACTTGTATCTCTAATGTACAGAAGAGTTGCTCAGAAGTTTTGTCAATTAATGTTTTTTCTATCAAAAAATATCAATTGATCAAAAAGTAATACATGTCAGGAAAATGGGGGTATAGTTATAATTTGGCTAAGGTAATTATTAATTTACATAAGATGAATCACTGTTACAATACTTTTGGAATTAAATATTTCTAATTAGCTTTTTAAAATTAAAAATTTTATTTTGCAAAAAGCTTTCAAAGTCAAAAGTTTTGAAGTCTTAGTTTAAAACCTTAATGTTGGAAAAAGGAAATATTAAGGTGATTTTTAAAAAAATAATCCCAGAGAAATGTATTTCATTCCACTTTTTAAACAGGGAAAAAATGTGATATTCTCTATGAAACAAAGAATTAACTTCTCTTTCTTTCTGGTATATATGTACATTTATGCTGCATCAAGTCTATATATGCTGCCTTCTACTTTAAGAAAACTGTCAAGGATGTGGTAAAGAAAAATGTGCACAACAACAAATTATTGGATGAGAACAAATATATATACTGTCCTATACATAGCCATGGATTATAAGGAAACTCAAGAGATTTATTTATATTTGACTTTTCAAATTAGGTTTAAGTGGGTCAAGAGATCCTAAAGTTACTGGAAGGAGACAGACAAGGAGCTGGACCATGTACCTTCACTTCCTTAAAAAACTAGTCTAAAAACTTAATCTAGGTTTGCTTAGGATAAATTCATTGTTGAAGTAAAAATCAGTTGAAGTCAGAGAGATTAGAAAGACTGATGAAACACCGGTGTGTTATTAAAATCAATTTCAGTTATCAATGCAATTTTCCTATTCACAGTGAAGGATCTAACTCTTAATTTAGACAATAATGTGGCCTGTTTTCAATTAGGCTGGATTCTAGAAGAAAAAAAAGCCTGTGACTGAAGTCTTGTAACATATTTAAATATGTGCTTAATTTAAGTCATCTCATTGTCTTCATTTTGCTTACAGTATGTGGGGAATAATCTTACTGAAGTCACAAGGGCAGCATAAACAGTAAGAAGATACAAGAATAAGACAATAATCAGTGCAGTTTTAAAATTCACATGTCTGTTAGGAAAACATTTTAAGCTTCATTAGCAAAAGCTGGTTATATGATATGTCCTATCCATCAAATACAGATATGAATAAACATTCTTCCTTTTCAGAATGCCTGGTCAGATATGCCCCTCTCAGGATGCAACAGTTGATGTTAAATGATTAAAATGTTTTAAAATAAATGCACATCTTATAAAACATAATAAAGATGATAAGCATATGATCTACATATTCTGCCCTTTATTTTAGGTTGTATGTTCTACATACACTTTAGTCTCTATTAAAAATGATAGCACCAAGACTAAAAAAGGGTTTATTATTTGCTGCAGTGTCTACTTTAAATTTAGAAATGCATTGTTTTACATTAAACATTAAAAGCTTTGAAAGACTTTAAGGAACCTGTAAAACTGTTCCAAATTAGAATATTATCATCAATCAGTACTCTCTTGAACAAATAAAATGCATTTATTACTTGTTTCATATTCATAAATGCTATTGGTTTAATTAAAACGTTTGAAAAGTACAAAGCACAGATTTTTTCCACAACTAAGCTTGAATTAAACATGCAAATGTCTCCTAGCCATGACTTATGGTGAATAATTGACTTAAAGAGAAAAAAAAAGGGCAATAATTTACATCTTATCTGTTTTTCCTTATCAAAAAATCAATAGAAGCCAGGCGGAGAAGAGAATGTTAAAAAGTTCCAAACTCAGAGGATTTTCTAAGTTTGCATAATAAATGTGACAACCCTCCTGCAGCATTCCTTTTATCACATTAGTTCCACAAACCATTTTATCTGAGTGCATTGTTCACATAGAAAAAATTCTCATTTATTTATAATTGCCTAATCAACTGAAACTTAATTTCATTACACTGTAAGGACCTTTGATGAAGCTTTAGAAATCTGCATAAACATTAATAATGTGAAGCCTTAATTAATAAGAATTAAAAAATAAACATCAAAAGGAATAAAAATGCTGTTTTTTATTTGCTGTGTACAAACTATATCATATACTTTCATTACCTCTTCAGTTTTCTGTTTATATACTCTTCAGTGAAAAGCAGTAAGCATGGAGACTTTATTAGAAGGTGGAGTTTAATGGCATCCAATAAGCATAAGCATCTTTTCTGACATTGGAATTTCCAATAGCTAAAAAAAAATGACAGTTAATTTTCCAAATAAAATGTTTTGTAATTCAAAATCACTCTGACTTACAGAGAACTCCTTGATATAATCAAAGAATTTCATTACTAAAGTATTTGTAAAAAATTGTAATATTTCTCCATGCAAAGATGCTGCTAGTGTGGATTGAATTGTGAGTCTTTTGATGTCAACTGAGTCACAAGAACATAAAGCTGAAACCAATGAGTTAGGAAATCACATGCAGCAGTGCAGAAAGAAAGAAATAATACTGGATGAAATCAGCATTATCTGTCTCACATATGAGCTATGCAGAACTGCGCATAGAGGGGAAGAAACCAACAAGTCCCAATGGAAGAAGATTCTTTTGTGCCTATCAAGATGTGGAAAGTATAAAATAAAAAATGCATAGCATTATGCTCTCTGGTCTTCTGCACAGCTACACCAGAAGTGCTAAACAGAAATAAACGTGAACATCTTTCCAAAGCCTAGGTTATTTGTACAGATTTCTATTTCATTGACTCTTCCCTTTCTCCTTCTCCTATTACCCCACATTTGGGGGAAATTCAGACATCCAGGTGTGAACATTTTATACAGTTCTGACTGGAAGGTGGTGAATTTACTGGCCTGCAAATATACCCTTTTAAATAGAGGAATTTTTAAATTGTTATTTGGGGGGGGATTCCTAAAGTCATTAAAACTCAGGGGAAAAAAAAGCAAAAAATAAAAGAAAAAGTATAGGAACTCTAGCAGTCATTTTTCTATGTCATTTCTACATAAAATATATTTTGTCTGATGTTCTCTGGTCATGAACTGTGAATTTACAACACTGAGCAAATCCAGTAGAGTGTAGATTAATTTATAACCCCTCTATGGCCTAACATCTGAGAGCTCTAATACACTACTTGCTCTATAAACTGAAAACAAAGAAATAGTTACATCTTTTCTATTTCAAGACCCTACACACTGTGAACTCAGCAAGAGACAAACAGCAAATACTGTCAAACAGAACAACAAGCAAATAGGTCAGCACAGCAGCGGAGAGCAGCCTTAACGCCGCACAGTTGTTAATAAGCGTAATGGGAAGCAATGTAGGAAAAGTATTTGAAGGCAGAAAATGAGGTGGTGTGATAAAGGCTCCTCACAAATGCAGTATTAAATAGGAGATACAGCAGAAGATGCTTGGTTTGGGGTAAGGGGAATACAAAGGACAGATGAGGGATGCTGATAACTTCTATTTAGGTAGGGAGAAGGGGATGAGAGGAAGGGGGAGTATAGGGCAGGTGATGAGACAAGGTGAAAAACTGGGGGTGGATAATAATGAAAGAAAGAGACTGCAGCTAAGAGGAATTTTTTCTAATTTAGATTTTGACTCTTAAACAATCCGACCAAATTAAGTCTAAAAGTAATGCTTACAATAATCCCAAATAACAGAAAGAACTGACAAAAAAATTCCCTGGCAGTATTTAAAAAAGCACTTATATCTATAATAAGATAAAGAAAAAGAGAAATTTGCTTGGAATTTATTTGTGACCTCCTCCACAATATAGCTAATATAAGTGCAATACAAAGATTATTGTCTAAACTGACTGTAACTCTTTAAATTAAAGGAGAATAATATGGTAATCTCATATGGCATTGAAAATGACAAAATAATTTTAAGAGATCAACGGAGCATAAATTCTACTAAGTCAATTCATGCCTATCAAATAACAGGTCTGCATGATATAAGAAAACACAAAAAACTTCAACAATAAAAGATGGGGAACAAAAACATAAAACAAGATACTATGATTTAAAACCCATTGATTAAAAT
Source organism: Phaethon lepturus (assembly GCF_000687285.1). Lineage (NCBI taxonomy): Eukaryota > Metazoa > Chordata > Aves > Phaethontiformes > Phaethontidae > Phaethon > Phaethon lepturus. Next base: position 31,008 of record NW_010537047.1, on the reverse strand, counting down.
GAAAGGGAATGTTTGCCTGCCTGATTGTTGTTCATTTCCATCAAATTTACAATGAAGTGTTGATCAAACATGACTGGTAACCGGAAATAAAGACAGAAAAAGTAGGACTGAGCAGTACTCCAGATATTTAGGATTGAGATTTGAATTTTCAAATTTATAGGCTGCTTGAATCAGGATTTAGATAGAGTATATTTATAAAGTGATAGCACTATATTGATTATACTGTGCATGAAAATGTAGCCCAACATTTAATTCATAGCTGTAATCTTCTATCTTTTTTCAAACTACAGTATCAAGCTCCTCAACAAATCTTCTGCACAACACTTAGCATTTACAGGTGGGATCTTTTATATCAGTTATACCCTTGCACCCCATTTTTTCACATTCTTCCCTTGAAGTGTACTTATCGTATTGTCTGTCTCTTCAAAGGCTCTTATATCTTCATGCCCAGGAACCAATGAAACCAGTACACACTCGTGAAGGCAAAATTTGTTCATCATGATCTGAAAGCTACTCTATCTCATTGTATAATATGCAATTGAGGGTCAGGTTTTCAAGGTACAATTGGCGGTAATGCCTTGTTCAGTACAACATAAATTACCTAAAATGCTTTAGGAACATGTGAAACAAAATTATTTGAATTCTTCGTGAAGAAAGACTCATTGCAAAAGGTATATTGCTGAACAAAGTGTGTCTTAACATGGCTGCTATTGTTCTGATGAACTGAACTCAATCCAAAATAAGTAAACAAAGCAGGATCCCAATTTATTGCTGGATTTCCTTGACCCTCTGAGTTCTGAAAGACTTAACCAAGATTTGTTCCTCCTTGCCGCAAAGGCACCTGTCATTCCTCAGCCCTTAACTCCAGTATCTAGTTTACAAATATAACACAGCTCAAATAGCAATACATTGCTTTTTTGGAGCACTGAAAGTAAGATCCAAGATAAGTAGTGCAGAAGTATCTTCTGTATTTTACATATCTAAAAATACACACTTCCTTTTATTTAAAAGACTATTTCATAGGGTGGAATTCTGAAGAAAAGCTGCTAACCCATCAGTCTCTGACTTACCACTACTTGCCACCAATCCAATTTCCTTTGCAAATAATAACTTGAGGTCAGCCTCTTTTGTTCCCTTGTGTTATGGTACCATTTTTCTATAGTAGTCATAAAAATAGAAACTCTATTGTCTGATATGGAGAACCAGACCAAAACAGTTATCCAAGAAGTAAGAAACTGCACATCTTTTGTTGACTATTAAGGGACTATTATAACTGTAGAAACTAATATCTCTATGTCCATAAGTATGTATCTAAATTAGTCTTTTGGGGGCTTTATTTCTGTGAGGTAATTCGTATCTTGAATCAAGAGGCCATGTAGATCCGTAAATTAACCAATACATCACTCCTGGGTATTAAAAGACTGTGATGTGGAGGAAAAAAAAGTTGTCAATCAACTAACCATCTCTATGCACAGATAACAGAAGTCAGAGGACATATAAAAAAAACCTTGCATCTGATTTGTGACCAAATTAACTTATCGTTCCAACTCTGGCTGTCTCAAGCAGAATTCTAGGCTTCCTGGTCCTTCCAAAATGCAAGGTTTTTCCAAAATACCGAGAAGAAAATGGCAAGTTTAAAGGAAAGTGGTGCGTCAAGTCACCGGAAAAATAAGTACTGCAATTGCCTAAATGCTGTTCTGAACTTTCAAATGTTTATTAGGTTTTTAACAACGGCATAAAAATAAATCTCCTTCCAGTCCTTTCAGTTTTAGTGTAAGCCCTTTCACATGCATTTGTGCATGGTCACTGCAGTTTAACACACTTTAGAGGGAGCTGGGCTATATATTTGGCTCACTCATACTATTACAATATATTTAGGAAAAGGAAGCTGAAGGTTATTCATCCCAAATTCATTTCATGTCAAAATGGTTCATTCCCATTGAGCCACCCATAAGTTCCACCAGTTTTAGAGTTTGTATGCAAAACGATATACCACATATTAGATCATCCGGGGTAAGACATGCTTCACTCTGAAACATTTCTGTGAACCAACAGAGAGAGAGAAGGCGTTTAATCTTTACTGAAGTGAGGTGTTGACAGTTAGCCTTTCAAGTATAAGATATGATACCCCACCCAACAAAGAGATGTTTGCATCTCTAATTAAGCCCCAACATTAACTTGGAGTTATGGTCAGCCTTCCTCATAGAGAAGGAGTGAGTAGATTACATTTTGGGGGAAAAGGATTAAAACTGTCTGGAGATTGGTAGACTTTACAGGAGAAACTGTCTGCAAGAAGTAAAATGTTACACCAAGAAAAGTATACTCTGATGAAGGATACTCAAAGGGTAGTTTTGTTTGATAGGATGCAATCAATCAAATGCATAATAATTGCACAATCTGCTTCTCTGCCTACCACCATGTTAGAAGATCACAGCTAGCTGAGGGAGAAAAAAGGTTTTCTGGTTTATAAGTAATTTAAGTACATTTTTCTTTCAATTCTTTGCAAGTCTATTATCAAATTTCAGTACACTGTGTTGTCAGTTTACAGTGTTATTAATTCTTCTATTTGTGCATTATTTTACCCTGGCCAGAGTTTAAATCGTCTAACGTGACTGGATAACCAGTCGCAGAATTTGGTATTCCTCACCAAAAGGTCTGGCAAAGGTGGGATGAAGAAACACTAAGCAAGGTGAGGTTCTTTTTATACGCTTCATACAGTTTAGAGTCCAAAAGAAAGTGGAATTTAATACAGAATGAGTTACAGGAGTTGTAACAGATGCAAATAATTTAGGCAAAATAATTTAGAAACACATCTACTTAAAAGAGAAAGTTACAATAAAACATTTCCACAACATTAACTGTAGGTTGTGCACATATTATCTAAAGAATCCATGATGAAGAAATGCTTGCTATAATAAAACTGCATATTCCAGATTGCAGCCAGGAAGCATTGACAGACTGTAGAACTCTTGAAACTGAACATGCTTCAAAGCTGTGTTTCAAATTCCAAAAGCTGAATTTAAGAGGTTTTCAAGGCAGCAGAAATTACTTTGCAGTAAAACTAACAGTGCATGCCCATTTTGTACACAAGGGAGGGAAGAACGCAGCATAGCTGTGTTCCAGCAGAGCTGGAATGACTCATAGCCCAAAAAGCAAGACTATAGGAGTCTGTTAATGAGCCTCTCCTGAGAGAGGGGAAAGCTATCATTTGAGAGGTAGACAGGATTTTCCCCAAGAATAGGAATAACGTTGCATGCCTTGTATCCTGTTTTGAAATTTGCATGAGTTCAAAATGATAGAAATGTAAAACAACTGTCAAATGTTTTGAACTTATCGTAGAGTTTTTGAAAGTGCTGTGTTGATGCCAATGAAAGAGAAGCAGAGCCTCTAATAGCTTTGAAATGGCCCTGTCGAGCATTTTAACAATGTCTGTAGATCAGTGCCTGTCAAATTAAATTCCAGGCAATTCAAAGTATAAACCCTACTGCAAGAAGTGCTCATTATAACCTAGTGCAGTATACTTCTAAACTTTCCTGAGACACCATTCACTCTTTAAAATGGGGACAATAAAAAGAAAAAAACAGTGATGTTTTCATTTTTGAAACCTTAAGTGACTGTACTATCCTTTTTGAATGACTGATTCATTCTGCCAACAGTACCTAGAACCCTATTTAAGAAAGTGTATGAGCAGCACTGATGCAAAGGGAAAGCGAGGAAGAGTAAACAAAGCATCTGCAATTAATTTCCTGTAGTTGATACTGCTTCTCATCCTATATTTCTGTCTTGGCATTATTTTCTTCATGCAATCCCCCAGTAACCCGAATAATAAAGAGTGTGCAAAGGGGAGATACAGAGTTGCAATAAAAGTGCAAAATGCAGGGAGTTCAGGATGTAGTCTTCCTTTTAGGACATTTGGAGAGTTATATTTCTGGATGACATTTACAGCACTGTTTGTCTTAACTGTTTAGGCTATTATAGCACACATTCGCCTCTAAGCTGCATCCACACTGGCACATAAAGATGGCAGCTGTGACCAAAACCAAAACTAAGTGTTCTCACAAGCTCTTCACCCCAACACCAAATTGCTGCTGTTGCTGGCTAATCTATGCATTAAAAAAAAATTCATACACTCAAAAACTGCAATTAACCCTTACTCAAAAGCCAAGAAATCCACAAAGATCAATAATAATTTTATCTGCTGCACAGTTATCATTGATTATGTTACATGTAGGGACAATTCATAGTAGAATTAATTGTCCAGAATAAAAATTGAACTGAAGAATCCTTTAACCCCAAAATGTGATGGTTGGTAACTCCCATTACTTTTTACACTTGCTTGACTAAAAATCATTACACTGCAGTGTATAGACTCTCCTACTGCTTACAAAGTCACTGCTTATGAAGTATAACAAAGGTAAGTTGGTAGCAACATTTTACAACTGCAGTGTAAAGATACCATTTTGACTTCTGTTTCTTAAAAAAAGAACCTAACAAAACCAGAAACACAGCATTTTTACTGAAGATAAGTTAACAAATCCTAGTTTAATGCAGAGACTGGGATCATTATGGGAATACTTATTTAATGTTTATTCCACAAAACAAAACACTGAAGGGATAAAAATAAGCAATCAGAAACCCTGAATTTTGTTGAGCGAGAACTCTTGTGAGTGGTCTCCAAGGTGTTAAACATCCATTTCAGGAAAAAAGAAAACTGTTATCTTTTTAACAACATTCAAATCTGCCCAGACTGCATGGTCAGTTAGAAAATTACACAGCAGATTTTCCAATATGCTTTTTGTTTCTAAAGTTTGACGAATCACAGAACTCTAGTAGAAATATTTTATTGCCCTTCAGTGAATCATTATTACCTTTCATCTGCTAAGTCCAGATCACTCTGGACTTAATACACTCAATACAAAATCACCTCATACTTAACGCCTGTGCCAAATGAATGCCAGTTTACAAGTACCAATTTTGTAGTGATTAAGAAGCATTTTTCATCCTTACATAGGTATACAAAACTGATACAGAGATCCACTGAAGGCCACACCCTTCAGCACCCTTGTCAGAAATGGATTACTTTTTCCCTACTTTCTTTTTCAGATTTAGAGTATTTCTATTACGTTTTCCTTTTTTTATCCTATGCCACATAATGGGAAGGATACATGGAAAACCTTTTCCTAGATTTAACTTATTGTTCAACAATGACTTGTACTCATTTTATCATTTCATGGAAGAACTTAAAAGGCACTACCTGTGCAACCATTCTGTGCTGAGAAATTTTCTGGTTGTGTAGGTATACTCAGGATTTCCTGTTGTTCTTCTCATTTTGTTCACAGAGACAGAGGCTCCATCAAAAGTCTTGTGACTTTTACCTGACAGTCACAAAACTTACATGATTATTTGACACATTTTAATGCCACTTTCAGGCTCCTGTTAATTACTCTGACTTGCTGCTAACACTGTGTTGATGTGCTCTTTATTCTTATCCTGGTGCTCACTTTTAACAACCAGACTTCTAATAGTTTACTGTATTCATTAGTTTTATTATGATTTTAATGGTGGAACCAGTAAATTGCTCAAAACATCAAGGCAATCAAAATGTTAATAGTAGTGCATATTCAGTCCTTAAAATTTCTTTCTCTTGTAGCCTATCAGCTACTTGTTGCTTCTTAGTTAGTTCATGGTTGTACAGTTAAGAAGATGGTTAACTCCTTCATAGCCACATTTTGCCAATGTCCTCATTGAGATTATTCAGTATAAGGATATTATGGTGTAGCCTTCTGAATCTCAACTTCATAGCCAGCAATAAGCAAAATATGTCGTCCATATATTATTTTAATTGTCCTTTGAAATGTATTTCTGTTACTGCTCCAGACATCATTCTCTGGATATTAATGTGTTAACAGCTCAGACACACATACATTTTTACTATTGTTTTTCAAATGTTTATTAAGGGCAGTTAATTAATAAAGTAAAGACTTTATGCAAGAAAATATAGTCATTCACCTGTCTTCAAAGTAGAACATGAGGCCATGTGTTTTTCTTGAAGAAATATCCTCATTCAACACTTTGCTACTGGAGGGGTTGCTTTGTGAGAAATGAATAGCAGGGGAGAGAGATTTACTTTCCAGAGAGACTCATTCATCCTATTCATCCTATTCCTTCTTTTACAGAAAAGCTAATTATCTTTTTGCTTTGGATTTTTTTTTTTGTTTTTTTGGTTTTTTTTTTTTTTTTTTTTTGAGAAAACCTCAAAGATTAAGTTCTGACTTCATTGTAAAATGTAAGGGTGGAAAAAATGAAGGTCATTTTAAGATCTGGGATGCTTAATGTAATCTCCCCATGATGAAAATCAACTGTAGGAATGGCCGGGCTTTTTTCCCAAATATATTTGCTTGTTCTGAAATTCTAACAAGGACCTTAAAGTACAGTTAGGAGGTAGCAGCAGTATATTACATGGGACTATTTCATGAGTGAGACTGACAAATAATCTAGTACCGGCTGTTGATAAAAGAGTCAAGGAGAAGAGAAATGAACATTTTTGATATATCACAATGCAGGGAGTTTCTGGTTTTGTCTGCCATGAGTCTGGTTTTTGCTTTTCAAAGTGTTATTAACTTGTATATCACTTTTGCTCCCTGGTCTTTGCAGTGTGGTCTTGTTTACTCAGTTTTCTTCATGGATAGAAACTAATAGAATATAACCTATGCAGATATTTCAATCACCATATTTCTTTGTCCATCGCATGTAATTGGTCAGTACATTTTAATGTAAGCCAAAACTAAATGGCTAAGGTCTTAGGTCCAGAGTCTGTAGGCTAACCTGTGCATAGCTAAAAATCAGATTCAGGTACAAACTTAAAATATGCCAAATAAGGGGTTTCAAATCATAGGTTAAAAGAAACAGCAATGCCAGGGTAAGGACCTGAACAACAGGTTTGTTTATAGATGCAGAAATTTTTTTAATTAAAAACTGCATTTGCTACACTTAAACCTTAGAATTCTGTAGAAGATCTCTCCTTCTTTTTCTCTTGATTAGCTCTGCACTTTCTCAGAAAAGTGCAGCCAACTAAATTATTAATAAAGACCCCCCTGAATTACATCTGCAGTACCATGCATGCTTCTGGGGGTTGCGACCAGGTGACTATTAGACTACTGAGTGATCAAAGGAAGGGCAGCCCGTTACACCACCTATAATCTAACACAACATAGCATGAGAAAGCACTACATTTTGCAATACATTAGGGACAGGAAAGAAGTATTCTTTGCGCTGAGCATTATGCAAACCCAGAACACAAGGATGGCTCTGCTTCAGGAGCTCATAGTATATACCTTCTACCAGGTTATTTGTAAGGCTAACCACAGTCCAGCTGTCCAGGAAAATAACTTCTTGCTTTTCCTTGATTGAGCTGGCACCTCTGCATTAGACTCTGGGGCAGAGATGCCTTCTTTGGAGGCATGCCATTTGCACTACAGAGAGAGTCACTGTTGTGCTCTGGAGAGGTACTACTCGTTTCTTCAGATGCCTGGCATCTAACAGCAGTTAGTTAACATGCACTAATGATACTTCACAGAGCAATTATTAAATTACTTTGTTCTACTGTAATGACCAATGATTAAACTTTCATAACACTGACATTACACGCTTTATTTAGTGGGCTCCTATTCTTATTAAATTATTGGGAGGATGGGGAGGAATCTTAATAGAAGTGAATTTGTGCAATTATCTTTCAAGGTCAAAAACTGTCTCCCACCTTGAAAGTAGGTAAAACACATGAAAATTAGTTAAGAAGTTTTCAATGCTTAATCTTTGCATTGACTGCATTGTCTACGTTGTCTAAAAACAAAGTTTGCTTATTTTACTAAAAAACGTGCATGCCACCCAAAGAATGCCACACACAGCTGGCTCATCAGGGGCTGAGATACAGTACAGGAACAGTGAGCTTGAAAATAAAATTACCATTTTAAGCTGACACTGTAGAGAGACTGGAAATTATCGCATCTCTGTAATAGTATGCGTGCACTATAGTAGCGTGCTACACACACGGAGAGCACAAACTGATGTGTAGAATATATCAATCTGGAGGAGACCACTGGAAGGAAATTCTTATACAGGAAGTACTGCCTGGTATCGACAATTCTGCTGAGAGATGTAATATTTAACAAATAACCCTAAAAATGAAATACATTTGGTTCAGCAAATTGTTTTGAAGCTTTAGATAACAAATGTACTCACAATTGCCATTCCTGCCTATATCCAAGGGCAGATCCTTACACAAAATCCCTTGAAGTAAAGGGCAATATAGCATGTAAAAATGTAGAGATCATATTCTCCTGTTCCTTCATCCATGTGCATTGTTTTGGTCATTGAAACACTGGCAACGCATATGCAGAATTTGCATTATGTATCCATTTATGGTATAGCTTCATGGACAATCTTTCATGTGGACATTAGTTTGTGCATTAGTAATAAAACCATGTGATGGTTCATTGTTTTGCTGAAGTCCACAACTTCCAATGAAAGCATGTTTTCTGCTATGTTCTTACAACATATTTCTGCTATGTTTCTTACAATATAAACAGCTCACAATGCCAAGGAACCCAGGAGACCATGAATATTAAGTCCAGAATTTTAAAACTTTGCTAATAATTTGCTGCAACTCCCTGCATTGTGTAAGATATCTTCAGTCTAAAAGCAGATTATTTCAATATATTATGATAACAAAAAAATAATATGAAGGTCTTGGCTTGTGGGAGTTTATGTTGTTCATCTATATCCTGTAAATCTACTATGTTTTGAAACAAAAAGCTTATGACTGGTCTTAAAATCTGTTACTGTACCTCTGTCACTGAAAACATCTCAATTTTTTCTGAAGACAACCTTTCAAATGCTGTTTAAATTTTGGAAAAGTAGCTGAATGTCTGTTTAAGGATTTTATTGCTCCTTCTCCTTACCAACAGTTGGTGTCATCATGTGCTTCAACTCTACCCCAGTAGACATCCTAGTATCACCACTTCAAGAGAAAGGAAAAGAAATAGCCAGCCAACTCAAAATCCTGTTAGAGTGCTGATTTCTGGTAGGCTTGAGAACTTTATTAAGTAACTTGCAAGCACAGCATGCTGTGGGAGTTTTAGCCTATTAGCCACTTACCAGGGAAACAAGCAAGAAGGTATTGTAAAATTACAAAATGGAATGAAATGAGTCAGAGTTCTTTGAAAAAAAGGGAAGCCAAAAAGAGCATAAAATTATTTTATAGAGTCAATCTCTGAAATGAATAATAATTTCCAGGTTCTGGATTTGGCAAATAGGAGGTGAGCTGTCAGGAGCCCTGTAGAGATAGGACTGGAAAATAAGCACAGTATAAAATAGGCCAGATAGCCAAAGTATAACTATGAATAATACAATTAATCCACATAATAGGTCATCACAGTGCAACCTCTCTAGAATGCTCTCATAAACTACGAAGTCATTGACTCTGCATGTTCATTAGTATGTGCATATGCAGAACTTTAAAATAACCACACAGTTAAATAGATTTTGTCCTTAATTGTGATTCACTCTGTAGCTGGAAGACTGATCATGGCATATGCATGGCATTTTTGAAATGGCAGGGTGATTTTTGCTCCATTAAACAATTTGACATATTTTCCACACACCCAAGCACTTCATATATAGCATAGTAACATAAATATCTGACAAAAAAAAGAGCATTGCAGAGGACAAAACCAAGCAAAATAACTTCAAGAAGGTGGTGGAAAGGAAAATAGGCCTCAGTTGTAAGGAGCCTAACAGCACTTTAAAGGATTTTTAAACCAGGGAAAAAAAATCCTCTATGTCATTCAACTGTGTTATAGGCTTCTGACTTTTCTTTGATGAAGAGGAACACTTGAAAGCTTTCTTGTAGCATCTCTTTTTTAATAAAATGAAATGCTTTTCTCCATCATGTTCTTGTAGGGCCATGACTCTTTAATCCCTTCTTTGTTTCCCTGTGTCCCTTCCAGAATATTTCCTGACACTTCCACCTCTAATATCAGTATAAATTAAAAGATTCAGGATGCAGTAATTACATTTTCAAGTACTTTCCAGGAGAAACATCAAAGAATTTGCTGAAAAAAGAAATTTACTTTTTTCTAAAACCCCTGAAGCTCTACTGAATTTTTAATGGACTGGTTGGTTCTGCGACAACTCCTTTTTTCTAGCACACTCTTGATCCATCTAGATGTGTGGGTGACCAAGCAAATGTACAAGGATGAATTTTATGTTTCAGACTTTAATACAGTTTATATTTTTAAATGCAGCTTGAACAGGGCAATTCTGGGACAATCTCCATGATGTGGCATGTTCATCTCAGCCAAATCAGAGAACTAATTATACTCTCTATTCCTGCTTACACCAGTGTTAAAAATCCAACTGTTATCAATAGCAAGATCTTCAAACACCAGGTGCCTTAAAATGACTGGCTGTGTGCACAGGGCAGAGCAGTGGATGTAGTTTACCTCAACTTCAGCAAAGCTTTCAACACAATCTCCCATAGTATCCTAGTAGCCAAACTGAGGTGACATGTACTCTTTGGATGGACTACAGAGTGTCTGGTACCACTGACTGGACCACTGAGCTCAAAGAATGATAGACAGTAGTTCAAAGTATTTTAAATGCTATTCTTCAGGGGTCAATAGTGCTCAACGGTATTTTACATCTTCATCAGTGACCTGGACAATGGGAGACTTGGAACCTCAACAAGTTTGTGGATGACACCAAATTGAGGGGAGTGGTTAATATGCTGGAGGGTTTGGGCTGCCATTCAGAGAGACCCTGATAAACTGGAAGAATGGGCTAGCATGAACCTCATGCAGTCTGACAAATGTAAATGCACACCTCTGCAACTGTGATGGAATAAATTTCATGATTTGGCATGGACTGTAGAGTGGTAGGTGGATAGCAGCTATGCAGAAGAGGATTTGCAGAGTCCTGGGATGAATATGGGACAGCAGTGTGCCCTTGCAAGTGATAAAGACTAACCACACTGGATTGCATTAGCAAAAGCATAGTCAGTAGTTTTATGAAGGTTGTTATTTCCATTTATTTGGTATTTGTGAGGCTGCATCTGGAACCCTTAATCCAATTTCAGGTCTCCTAGCACATCAACAAACTGCAGAGTCTGGTGCAGCACAACTAAAATGGTTAGGGGGTGGAGCATATGGTAGCTGAACAAAGAGAATTAATTGGTTTTGTTTAGCTTGGAGAAGGCTGGGGGAGGGATCTGATTGCAGCCTTCAACTATCTAAAGAGTGGTCACAAAAAAGACAGAAGCAGATGTTTCTCAGAGGTGTACAATGAAAGAATTAGAAGTAATAGACAGAAGTTGCAGCAGGGGAAATTTTGCTTGGAAATAAGAAAAAATAGACTAATGAGAGAGGTGCAATACTAGAACAAGTTGCTCAGAGATGTTGTGGCAACTCTATCCTTAGAGATTTGCAAACCTCAATTGGACAAGCAGTCCTGAGCAAAACACTCTAACTTTGCAGTTGTTCCTGTGTTGAGTATGAGCTTGGATTATGTGACCTCCAGAGGTCCCTTCTAACCCAAATCTTTCCAATTCTAAGATGCTATTGTTATCTTGTGGGAATAATGTCCATCATTTCCTAGATCCTATTCCTCCTGGAAGCAGGCCCAATGGAGTTCTATATGCTAGGCCAGACTAACTACTCCTTAAACCATAGATGTTATGATTGTTTACTGTTCTTTTGGCCCCAATGAGAGTCCTGTCTGAGGCTAAAACATACACCTGGTGCATTGAGTGTACCTGAATATATGGTTTGCATGGTGTGAGAGAACGGATCAGGAAATCAAAGAAACTAGTAGAGTCACAATGCTTAGCTGAACGCTTAATCTATTGAGGAAGAAGGATCAGTTAAAATGAGTTGCTAGGCAACTTCACTCTCCTTTCAGATGGACAACAGGAAGAAAAAACCTTTGGAAGAGGAAGAGTCTTCCCCTTGGAATCCCTGCCATTCCTTCTTCTGCCTTTTACACTTACAACTTCAGCAGTAGCACAATAGATCTTTTACCCCAGGAGACAGAGTAGGGAAATGCTGTGAGATAGTCTTTTCTTTCAAGGTAGAAGTGGAAAGATGACAGATTTTCAAAGATTTAGCAGCCCATCATCACTAGTCTCCATTTCCAGCAGGCCAGATAATAAATGGAAATTAAATAAACTCTAATGAAGCCTCTACTTTCTTCCATCTCAGAGCTGGCTGCCCGAAGGATGTTCAGACATCTCTGAGCAAAGAGCTATGAGGTCCCAGATTTCTGGGCTCACTTTCTTCTTTACAAGGGCCATTACACTGATCTGAGAGATTCATTTGTTTTTCTTGTCACCTAAAGGCTTATATAAAAGAGGTTATCATTACAAAAGGGGGTCACCCATGTCCCAAATTATGTTCTGATCATTTAATCTGATGTCAACTTAATGCTTGCAAAAGTGGTTAAGACTTAAGATTTTTTTTTTCCTTCCATAAATGTTGTTACCCAGGTAGTCTAGACAAGAAAGTTAATTGTCCAGGAAGGTGGTTAGATTGGCCTAAATAGACTGGTTCTTCAAGTGTGAAAATGAGCTAGTCTCCAGGGAATGTATTTAAACCTCACGATTTCAATGTCTGCAATAGTTAAACTTCCTGGGGAAAGTATATACATGAGTCCTTTAGAAATAAAATAGCAACATGACAAAAACCCTGCTTGTACAGAAAATTACTGATATTATTGAAAAGCAGGCAATATTGACATTTCTAGATGACAATACTTTAACAAACATGTAAAAGATCTGATACGGTCATTTTACAGAGACCAGGTTCTCTTCCAACCTCTGCTTATATATATTCTTTGGTCTTCTTCTTATTATGAAGATAGCTTTGTTTCCATATCTGAAAACAAAACTATGTTTGGAAAATTCAAGACAGACCTTTTAGTTCAAACTTTTGTTTCAGGCTTAACAGATGAAAAACTTCTCTAGTACTCTGTAGGCGGAGATCTGTTTTTACAAAGAAATGTTTATTTGGATATGTACAAGTGAACTAAACTAAACTAGCAATAACATTCAATATCTGTACATGTTATTGATCTTTTTTTTATCAGGAAACAGGTGAATAATTGCCATGGATGAAAACTTGACTCAGAAAATAACTGTGAGCAGACAATGAAGTACCAAATAGTTAAAATTTTAAAGACTTCATTAACAGTAGTTTGAGTTGCAAATGCATCTATCTGTTCTTAAGGTACATTATAAAATCTTTGTGGCAATACTACACATTTAGAAAATCCAAGAAAATTTGTTTTGAATAGATGTTTAAAAATAAGGACAAGACTATTCATCTGGTTTTTAGGTAGCTCTGTGTATGTGACAATCTCTATCAAGATTGAATTTGGGAATTCAGTTGCCAGAGACTGTGTCCTGTACCGTTTCAGATACTTTTAGCTCCAGTTGGCTCTCTAGAATCATGTGGGTCTACTGTGAGTCCTGTGCCCTATTTGTCAGCCACATCCGTATGGAGCAGAAACCTTGTTGTACTTGGTGCTATGGTGCAATGGACTGCTATTTATGCACTCAAACCAGCTCCCAGGTGTGTAGCACAAAATAAACTTTGGGAAAAAAAATGTATTTTTTATCCTAAAGAAGAGGATAAAACCAGACTTCCTCCCATGAAATCTTATGACCCTGCTCTACAAAACCTGTACATGTGAATAAGAAGGAGGTTTCCACTGCTTTTCATGCATCTTTTTCTAAGCTTATAGAATACCTGTAAGGTTTTCAATCACTGGTTGTAGGAGTCTTTTATCAGTATTGATGTTGCATAACTTGGAGTGCTTCAGAGAGAAGCAAAATAAAGAGAAAACCGCATAGGCTTGGGACTCACTACTCCTGCTAGGTTTTGCTGGTGATTGCACAACTCAGGCTCTCTACAACCACTAGAAATCATTCTGTGTTCAAATCCAGCCTTGCATTATGAATTTGTTCTTGTGTGTCAGTTTTATACATACTATGAAGCTAGTCTGAAAAAGCATATTTGTTGTGTTTTTCCAGACTTCATTTGGAATAGCAATTGTCCAATATGAGTTGTAACAGGAATTTTTACCTAACGTTTGGTTGTTTGAATAAAATGTAATCTGAAACCAGAGGAGTTCTACACTGAATTTTGCTAAACTAATTCAGCTTTGCCCAGTTATGGGCTTTCCTCTTTTGTTTATTTTTAATTCTGTTTAATAAATGGAATTCTGAAATCTCATTTAAAAAGTGCTACAAGACCTGTTCCATTTAATTTCTGAAGGAGAAAACAAGCTGCTTCATTGCCCAACTCTTTTGGGGCTTGAATACTTCCCTAGTTACTTAAAAAGCGTTTATGGAAACAGTACATGTATGAACAAAATCTTTATGAATGAATCATACATTTTGCTTATTTTCATATGCCAAAAGGGTTTAATAGAGGCTTCTTGCTAGCTGATTTGTCCCTCCCTCAGAGTTGTTAAGTGCCCGCTGACTAAACATCCCTCACAACCAACCAGTCTCATCCTCTCCATTTTCTCTGCTGTTCTTCCAATATTTTCACCTAAAAGAAGTAGGGTATCCTCACCATTATCGTACTCAAGAGGAAAGCATGGAGGACTGCAAATCAGGCCTGCAGGCTGGCTGGAAGGCAGATAGCTGTATGCCTGAAGCCTCACAGAAAGAAAAACTGTCTGTGGCCTGGAGAGCTCTCCCCACCGTGCCAGGGCTTCTCAGCTGTCCCAGAAGACAGTAATGTGACATTTCTATCAGCTCTACCCTGTCTGCACACAAGGCATGGTAAAGATGAATCCTTAGCTTCATATTTTACAGATTTTGTTGGTTTGTTTTAGTCATAATCTTAAATATTGCATATTTGAATTTAATAGAACTTGCTTGCAATTCTGTTTCATTCCTAAAAAACTCCTTTAATATAATGTTATGTTATTAAGTTAATAGACTGCTTCCTCACAGCTAGCGCCAATTGTTGAAAAAGGACTGGCTGAAGCCCAAGGGGCTCTCACATGTGATGTGCAATTGATTGTGCGATTCAGTTTAGCAGAGGAAAACAACAAGGCAAGTGTTAGTGAGAGATAACATATGCTTTGTGAGTGTTGTCAGAAAGAAGGTGAAACCCTGTGCTTTCCACATGTACTGTGTGTTATCATACAGTAACACAAGCCTTGATATATCTTACAGTGATTAAAAAGCATAGAAATAAATAAGCATTAGAGGATAATTCAATAATGAAAAGCTGAGGAACTGAAACTTCTTCAGGAAGTGTTTTCCCTTGAGCTGTGGGAGAAACTGAGAAACATTTAGGCATTGCGTTTTTGTATCATGTGTGTATATTGTTTTCTCTTCTGTACACTTCAAATTTTTATGCTGCTGCATTTATGGCTCTGAATGACAAAAGCACTATCCATTAATACCCAGATGTTAAAAATCCAACTTTCAAGCTACAATACAGAATATATTCTACCTAAAGATTTTTTAAGTTATATTAAAATAGTTTGTATAATAGCAGCTGAATTATTTTTAAGTGAGTTTGGATGAGGAAAAAAACCAGTCTTTAGCTATCCAAATATTCCTACTTAAGCCTTCTGCTGATCAAAAAAAGCAAATTTTTAGGATAAAAAACTGCAGCTGTCCCTAACTTTCACCGACTTATGTAAGCATGCTTCTACTCTGAAGACAAAGGTTTGCTACAGATAATGAAAAGTGAAGACATTATTCTGATGTTCATGTATTTATTTATGGCATCCCAGTTAAGCATTTGTGTAATCCTTTCCTATACCTAAATTATTGTGTTTTACATACTTTACATATATGGAAACAAGATT
This sequence comes from Phaethon lepturus, assembly GCF_000687285.1. Lineage (NCBI taxonomy): Eukaryota > Metazoa > Chordata > Aves > Phaethontiformes > Phaethontidae > Phaethon > Phaethon lepturus. Next base: position 15,126 of record NW_010537047.1, on the reverse strand, counting down.
ACCCATAGAAAGCATCTTTTTCCCCGTACCTTTAAACCCCAAGTCTCAGCATGTTCTCACAAAAACACTGTCACATTTTTAATATTCTCTGAGCGTAAGGTGTGTGAGAGATCATGCAATGAGGATGTGTACAGGGAAACAGCTCCCATTAAAATCTCTGGGCCAAATTCTGCAGCTTAGAATGAGTTGGTCAAAAATAGGAGTTATTGACAAAATCCCAAAGACAGATCACAAATACATTCTTTGTGAAATACTGCAATCACTGAAAACATGAAATATAACAGGAAAGAAAAAAAAACATGGTTGTAAACTGAAGTCATAAGCTGACAGTGTTGGAAAATTAAGATGAAGAGATATTTGAACTAAATTTCTGTCCTGCCATAAATCACATTGTCTAGCCACACCACTCCCATGACATTCCGGGTTCATATTAGACCTGGCTGAAAAAGCAACTTTCCTCATAGACTTCAGTAAAAATTTCAATTGTCCACATATAAATCCTAAATTAAAGCAAGTTATACTATTTCACCATTTCAAAGTATTTTCATCTAAACTTGTTTTACCAATAAATTATTGGGAAACTGAGCATATGATGAACACCCACCATGATGTATACACATCCATTAGTCTGACAACTGGCTCAGAGAACAAAGAGCCAATGTATATTGACCTATTTTCTACTGGCAATATATTAACGAAGCCAAACAGCTGTGGATGTTTATAACAGTGGAATATGCAAATGAACATTTCTCATGCCTACAAATGCACTTGATATTTTACATAATGCCCAGAACATGCATTTTTAAAACTCCATACCTCATGCACAATGATAAACTTCAGTAATACACAATGCAGCCTTAGGTTTCCTGAGTGATGAAAGCAGAACTGCTTCTTATGCTTTACAGGTACATGCAAATAAAGCTTTTCTTTTATAAGAACCAACTAATCTTCCTCAATTTGTACATTTGGAAATACAGTCTCTTCTGCCCACAGAAATTTGTTATGAGGAGGAAACACAAGTGATTCAGGTTGCAGATGAGCTGCTCCTCCACTGTGCTCTAGCCATTGCATTTCTCAATTATAGCCTAGCACAGCAGTTCTTCTAATTTACAACTCCTTGCCCTGCCTTTTAAGTCTTGGAATCACAGAGGCATTGAAGATCCTCCCATTTTATTCAGATTGACACTTTTTATACTGTTGTGAATCTGGTCCTAAACACTGCATAGCAGCTCAGAAGTATCACAAAAATCACATCTCCCTCACGTTTTTATCATCATAATTCAACAGGAGTGTAGAAAAATCTGATTGGCATCAAAGCTGTGAATCCTGAGAGGCTGCCTGACATCACATGATGTCGTCTTCATGTTTCAACAAAATCAGGCTTGAAAACAAGGCTTTTACCTAAAGTTTCTCCCTGGAAACATAAACCTTTTTTATGGAATCTGAGTTCCAGAGGTGACAGTTTGGTCATCAGATTGGTGTCCTATTCTAAAGGATAGGATAGTTTACAGAAATAGTGCATTTAATAATTCTAACCACTGCTCAAGACCTTAATGGCAATGTATTTTATAACTGTATTTACATGTGTACATAGAACCACAAATTTAGCTTGAAACGTTTGTTCAGTTATTTTACATTCTTGGATGGATTGGAAATTCTCCTACTTACAGAACATCCAAACAATGAGGAAATTTCTGGGCAACTGTTTTTTTTCCTACAATTTTAAAAAGTAATCAAAGATCTCCAAAGCAATTATATATGTCCAAAAATATCTATGTCTCAATTAATTTTTCTTTGTTTAAGCAGTTATTTGTAACTGTTGCACTGTGGAAGATTACAGTATTACTAATAGCACCTAATATGATGCAGCAATTAGTACATTTGAAAGAATTAATTCCCCCTCCCCAATTCAAAATGAGACAGCAAAGTCACTCAATTGACACAGCACCTTTTCCTTCAGTAAATCATGTAGTATATCCCACCACCCCTACTTAGATTTAAGTTGACAAAATATCATCATCTATCCAAGTTGCACTTAATTTTTTTCTTGTTGTTTTTCACAGGTCTAAATCTGCACCATTTTGTTCATTGTATAACATTTTTACATGCTAGCAGTGGATACAAAATTGTGTATATAATATGATACTACATAAATTTTATTTTTTGTACCTTTTTGACTGGAGCAACTATACAACATGCACACAATGAAAAGAAAAAGAAGCAGTCTCTAGGAAGTATGGAAGTCTTCAATGAGTTTTTATAGCGTTCAGATCCCAAGGTTCTTTCAGTTTTATCTGTACTAAAGAGGTTCTTAGAGTAACAAATTCAAATCAATATGCTTTAGGCTACTGTCCTTTGAGCCATACATAATATTACCTTTCACACTGTTAAGAAATCTCACTGCAGTGATTGTTTTTGATCATTTCTCCTTCGTAGTTCCAATAACACCACTTTTTTTTTTTCCTTCTTTCTTTTCTTCCCCAAAAGGGAGCTTAAGAACTCTCTGATCTGTAATTGCACAACGTTCAGGACAATTGCATTTCTTTTACACAGATAAAGTTTTTACAATGACCTCTGTGACTGTGATATAATGGGATCATCTTCCCAGGTAATAATTTTTGGTGAATGTGATGGATGAAGATATGGACAATATTTTTTTTCATTACAAAAGGATATAGGTGCAGAACAACTCCACCCAGAGAGTTTCTAAAAAGAACCACAAAAAGCAAAAAAATGTGCTCTACTGAAATTGTTTGAAAATAAGAAAGCATATAGATCAACTGAAAGGCATTTTGAAAATGGATGAAGAAATAATGTAGATGGGGAACAATCTACACTTCTGCTCCTTCTCTTGCAAGTCAGCCTTTTAAATATCCTTGTGATTTTAGGAAAGAAGACAAGCCCAAAGGTCTAATAGATTAATTCCACTGTGACTTAAACAATGCACAAACAGACAACAAAGAAAATAAAACAGATTTATGCTAGGCTACTTCGATGGATCACTTCTGAACAGCTCATGTTATAGCTTTCTCCTCCTCAGTATCTGGCAAGCAATTTCAATGGAGAAGTACTGTAATAAGATTTTTCTCCCACACACCAATTATTATTAAACAGAAACAATTCTGTGGGAGAAAGCACAGGAAAATAAGTCACAGTGCACTTATATTTACTCCTAGATGTAAGTGTTTTGGCAATGCATGCATATAACAGCCTACGAAGTCTATTGCTGTGTAACTAAAAACCCCCAAAGTTTCTGAACAGATGAGAAAAGAGTTTTTGTCATCCTCATCACCATTTCAGATGTTTATATATAGCAGTCCTTAAAACTCCTCTAAGACTTAAGTAATCAGCAGCTTCATTTTATAGATACTGAATAAGATAAACAAAACAGAAGCCCTATATGTGACACAGCCTGTAAATGGATGTCAAAATCACTTACAATTTCAGTCTATCATCATCTTAGTCACTGGACCTACATTTTTTCTCCTACTAAACTTACTTCTCTCTTACCTAAAGGCAATTCAAAATCCCCACATTAGCATATAGGCAGGATATTACTCTCTCTCTCAGCACTGAGAAGTTGTGACTATGCCTATACTAAGAAAGAAAATTTGCCAGGGGCTGTTCTCTTGTATTGAGGCCACTGCACAGCACAGCTGGTGTCTACACACCTGAAATACCTTACTCTTCAAAATACTTTGGTGGCATCCAGTCTGCTTGTGGGGAGTGCTAGATGGCCTGTGCCTATGACCATGCTAATGATTAAACAGCATGGGCACTCATATGCTCTGACGTAACCCCCTTTAGCTTGTGTATGTTGATGCTGCCTGTGACACACATCCAAAAAGATGTGCACAGCAGAGCCTGATGACCACTCACCATTAATATTGTTAATAATGCACCGTGTTTTGGCAGATAATTGATTCTACTTAGGCCTATACGGTCACATAATTACTTCAGCAGATCACATTATGTTAGACTTGGTTGACTCAACCTGCCATAAGTGACATTGCTAAAAAAAGCAAAACAAAGCAAAAAGATAAAAGGTAATAAAAGAAACATAAACAGCTTTGAAGTGCTTATTAATATCTTAGCCATGTAGATTGTAATTGAGGAAAACTACTTGCTGTCCTTTTGTCAGAGATGAATTATTTATTCTGTATACATGCAGCTCAGCCACTACAAGGAGTAAGATCACTTGATAATGTCAGAGCAAACTTGCTCCAAAATACCCGAAGAATACATGTGCATTTTTAATTCCATGTATCCTGGATAATTTAACTGTGTAAACATATACTTATGGTATTTTTTTCCTCATCATCATGTCCGAATTGTTATCCTCAGGGATTTAGTCAGTCACTGGGAACACATTGGGCTGTTTCCTGTTTCCGAAACAGAACACCAGTAACTCTTTCCACTAAGCAAGACACTTGTAGACACTAGTCATGAATAAGATTGTTTGCTTTTATAGAAATTAATGGAACAGAGCTCAGTCTTTTTCTAGACATTTGCATTTTGCAAAGAATATATTCCCTGCTAAAAAAATCTTGAAGTGATTTTTACAAGTGGTATTTTGGGTCTCATTTAGATAAACTATGATTTTATAGGTTTTCATACTTACCATACATGTAATGCATTTAATGTCAAATGGTGCTAATATCAAATGGTTCTGAATAATATGGGAGAACATCATTGCTGAACAGCAGCTGAAAGGAGAAATTCTTCCAACAGCTCTTTTTCTTTCATTTAATACCACAGTTCCACCCATACAGAAAATATGCTGGGCTCTTAGTTTCAGTGATATCTTGGGACAGTAAGATCCATAAATCTCATGTTGGATGATTAGTTCCTTTCCTCAATTTTAAAATGTATTGCCTTTCAATTTCCATGATTATTTCCTTGTTCTTATGTTATAAGTAGTAAATAGGAGCCACCATTTAGCTTGTGAACATAGTCCATTATTTTGCATCTCATATGCCTTCTACTTGTCTTCTCTCTCAAAATATGATAACTGTTTAGTTCAATCTCTCTTCCCACAAAGCTATCTCCGTGTCATTTACCATTCTGGCACCGACCATGAAATCCACTCTACTTCTGCCAGGTCTTTCTTGATTCAGTCTCTTTTCATCTTTAATTGACATGATAATATAAAAATGATTTATGTAAAAGCATTATAAGACCTTAGTTAACACTTAGGTGAAAGGCCTGTATTTATCTCGAATCTGGCATTTTACAGGAAAAATCATACCATTCCTTCCTAATTACATTATCTTGTACGTTGAACTTATTCAAGATACTTAATATTAACAGATGTAATAAACTCGTGGTACTGTATTAAATCACTGCCCATCAGCAAGTTAATATCCCATGAAGTATCAATCCCTCACTGGCAAGCTAAAAGCAAAATGAACAGCTTCATTTCTAGATAATTATCTTCTTCCTAGCCATGTTTATCCTATGGCCCTCCAATGTAGTAACTGCAATTGCATTATTTTGCCAAAGCGTGATAACAGTTTTAGTCCAGACCATAAATGAACACATACTAAGACATCAGATATAAATCAGCTCTCTCTGCTGTGATATTCGGAACCTGAGCTCATATTCAGCACTGGACCCTCCCACTGAAATGGACATGCCCACATTCCCATATCTGAGTCAAGGGAGAAATTTAATAATGCCCTCTTCAGCTCCCAGAGTTTTCATGATTTTTTCCTATTCTTCCAAAAATCAGAGACCCATAGTCATTTACAAGGGCAGGTGTCTGTTTACACAGGCCAGATGCTAGATTTATTTTTTCCCCTCAAATGAAGGCATCCAAGTGCCAGCTAAATATAAGACCCATTTTGCAGCTTCATCCAATAATCCACATCAGGTCAGCCAGAGTTTAATCTCAGGTGTGCCAGGATAGCCTTTTTGAAACAACTATATGCAACACCACAGGGCATTGTGTTGTAGACAATACAGATTAAAACAGCTGAAAGGTGATTTGGCACATTATATTGAGATGCTATCTCCAGGAACTCGATGAGTATATTCTTCATTCACCATTATACTTCTCCTTCAATTAACCTGGCCTAATAGAGGATTAGCCAGATTTGGTTAAATCTGAGAGTTTTCCATTGCAAAGTGCCATTTCAGGTACTAATGTGGGAAGGGAATAATACATCAGTTTCAGCAAAGCATTCAAGAGACTAATCAAGATGAAGCATTTCAATTAATTTTCAAAGTCAACTTTTTTATTTCTAAAGAAGTTTCTCTTCACAATTTGTAGCATAAGGAATATGAAAACTGAAGCTGAAATACTATTTTTAAATTGGCATGGCTCCTGTTTTCATTGTTTTATTTTAGGGAAATTTTTAGGCCTATATACACACACACACATTCATGCATGCAGACTCATGTAAATATTTCATTCTAATTCAGTGTGCTAATAATATTTTTTTTAATGTGGAATTTTCAATTCAACACATTTTGAGTATCACGCAAATGTATTGAAGCTAAATATTGTATTATAATAGGATTTAGTTACTTTACAGTATGCAGTTTTTATTATATGGGAATTTCTTAGAGTAACAGTGCTAGTACATTCTCCTACTCTGCTTAAGAATCTGTATGATCACAAAAGAAAGCATTCAAAGGCTGTACACCATTCACAGTGGCTTTTGTGAATACTTGTAAACTCAGGTATCTGGTCACCTTTCTTTACATAAGAAAACTTACCACACAAAACTTGTTAATTATTTTAGATAACCTCCTGAACAAATACTTGCAAATACAGGTAAAGATGCTGTTTATTGTTAAGCTTTGTCTTTGACACTGCAAAACACTTATAAAAAGGACATGGACACGTGTCAACATGGACAACTTGAAAGGTGGACAGCTGTTGAATCTCAGTAAAAAAGGGGATGTGAATAGAGATACATTTCTCGTTAGGTTTTTAAATCTCTGAGTAAATCAGTATTAAGAATCTTCTAAATATGCAGGTGTTATTAAATAAAAATCCACCTAAGGAATCTGTACAATGAATGTTTCATCCGTTTTCACTCTATACACACATATCTACATTATTTAAAATAGTCATAACTTTGTTTATACTGTACAGTAAAATGTAAAGCAGATTTTCTCTTCACTGTGGCTTTTTCAACTGCAAATATTATTCTTTGTCATCAGCTTCAAATGATGAATTGAAAACCAATAATACTGGGGTTCATGTCATTGAGTGCCATGTATATAAAATCCTATTTTTGTTGTAGGATTCCACAGAAGATTCCTTGCTGGTATAGGGCAAGTTCTAATTTTATTTTATTTTCTGGATAACCTGGTTTCAGCCAGTCTGAGAGGGGGAATGGAAACCTCTCTTCTTCACTTGCAGAACTATGGGCCTTCTACCAAATGTGCACAATTTCTTCCAATTAGACTGATTCTGAGTGTCTGATTGGCAAACATTTATTCCCTCCCAAAATGTATCACATGACAAAAGCAGGGATTAGTCAACATGGCTTCATTGGTAATATTTAATAACTGTCTTCCAAACATGCAAAGTTCAACTGGGGCTCCTATAGCAACTCTTCTTACTATAGCTCCTAGCAGAGTATCTATCTACATGCCCTTCTTACATCCATCAGCAGAGCTTACATTGTGAATATGCATTATCCCAGCTTTAGATCGTTATAATTACTTTTTTTCTTTATTCCCTTCTCCCTTCCCTTGAACATATTCTTTTTTCACCGTGAACACTACAAAGAATTTTGTGTTTATCTAACTCTTTCTACCACAAGTAGTCCTTTGAAATCAATTCTGTAATTATGCAAGTTGCATCTTTTTTAAGATCATAGGCTTCAGTTAAATATTTAAATGCAAGAGCAGTATGTTGCTGTGCACTCCAGAGCACATCACAAATAGGCTCTGATTTCCACTGAAGGCTGTACATGCTAATGCTATATAATCATAGACTCTGTCTAGAAAATCAGTTTTTAGACATAACATAAGCTGTAATTATTACAGGTATGCTCATGACCATGCACTTCAAGGTATCTAGAAATGTAAGTTAAACAAGCAGCTAAAAGAAGAGAAGATGAATGACAGACAGGCAAGAGAATTCAGTATAGTCTTAGAGCAAATCAAAATTCTCAAGCATGCTTCCATTAATGCAGAAATGTCTAGAAGGATTCAGGAAAACCACTTCCTGCCCTATAAAGAAGAAGAAGAAAAAAAATCCACTTTAATTAATAGGCGACATGGCATATTAAACATTAGTTTTTGCCAAGTTAAAGTGATAACCTGCAGGAAAAATCACTTAGGGGTTTCAGAAGTGAAATTTGTTCCCTTGGCAGCTTGGTACACAGCTGGCTTCTGGGACAGGCCTTTCTTAAGGGTCCTCTTATCAGCGGGTGGGAAGGCAGGGAAATGTGGCAGCTCAGCTATCCCTTGCAGCTGCCAGACATGACAAGGCTGTTGGAAAGCCAGCAAAACATGTTTCCTTGTTTCATTTGAGAGCTTCTCTTCACTGGAAGATTACTTAACACTAGTAACTGCCACATTCCAGATCAGAAAACACGTTTGGTGAAATTTGGACCCCATAAGAGGCAAGGAAATTCTGCAGGGATTTCACATCTCTTGCCCGTACAACTGAGGTGTTTATACAGCTTACATTACAGCTACTCCTGGTTGGCTGGAAACACTCATGGCTACCTGTTAAAATAAACCAGATGATTACTTTCATGCATTACATGCTTCCCAGTTTGCAGGAAAGATTGTCACTAGCAAAGGCTATTTCAAATGTATGAGAGAGCATCTCTTAAAGATATATGTAAAAACTATGTACATACATCCTATAAAAACAGTTACTGAGAGGATATTGCTATTTGGCTGATTTCCTATTTGTAGTACTAGGCATTTTCTGCATTAGTTTCACACATTATGTAGACTGTTTATCATCATCATTCAGAGACATTTAGCCCATCTTCTGTAATGTTTTTGAAAGGTGTTCAATTCCCAAGAGAAGGATGATTAAATGATGCAAAATGATGCAAGATATTCCATTCCAGGCTATTTCATAGATCTAAACTGAAGCTCTGTCTACAACTTTGACTCCCTGATACCTAAGCACCATACTGCTAAACAACAATTAATTCTACTCTATTATATTACCTCCTCCTGTTCTGCTAATTAAACAAAAAACTATTAAAAGAAACCTATTTCTTCACATAGTTAATCATGTTTAAAGGAAGACGATAATTTGTTTAAGATTCATATGCACTTTTGCTTTCTATTTTAGCAGTTTTTTCAGATGATGCAAACTTTTATCTTACTGCAATTTACAACCATGTGTCAAAGGAAGATGTATTCTTGAAAGCTTCCTTTTAATTTCTAAGTGGCAAATATTCTAGATAGTGAGATTGAGATCCTAATTTTCAGTGCAATATTTGAAGTTATTCCTATTAAGTTGCACTGGGCATCCTGATTGTCTGTGTTTATCTTATAATAAAGTTGACAGAAGGATGGAGAAATCATATGTTATTCTATACCTGTATTGGCAATCAAAGGACAGCAGATTCTTGCCTTTTTTTGTTTCAATGTCCACAACCACAATCTCTCCTATTTTAAGGCCCACCTTCAGACTGCCTAGTGCTGACTGGATTAAAGGGGACTATATTTTTTGTTTACTTTGATCTGTTCATCTTATCTTCTACTTGATCAAATATTTTCAGTGATATCCTCCTTCTGCCTTAACATTTTGATGATCACAGACTTCATTTCCTGACAGAAAGCATACAAACTCTTCTCCTTTGCTGCACTATTTGCACTATACACAATAGGATTTACTGTGGCAGGCTGGGCATATCTGTGGTAATCAGATGGCTTTGCTTTAACTGAAGAAATAGGTAACAGTTCTCCAACCAGCTGCTGCAGTACATGTAGCACCTGTCCTAAAATCCCAGAGGTTCAGAAAACAGTAGCAAGTACACACTATGAACATCCTATTTGTGCATTCAGTGGATGTATGCTGTGTGTGTTAATGTCCATCTATCGAGGAGCTGTTCCAGGGCTTGCTTCCAAATTTCGTCTCTACTCAGACATCACTAAGAGCCTGGGCTATTTCCCTGCAACATTGCACACAGGTACCAAGAGCACTCATATGCTGCTACATTACATGACGCACAGAAGACTCAGTGTGGAAGCTGACAGCACAGCTAAAATCAGCATTGCTGCTTTTCCCACAGTGGAGAGATGATTTGAGTTACAATAGTTTTTAGAGGTTTTTAAAAATTTGTTTGCTTTGTAAAATTTTTTTAATGTATTTATTTTTTTAAACTAGAGTTCTGGACAGTTTTCCATCTTTTCTTGTCTGCTTCCAGTATTTAGAGATCACAGTGGCATATATCTAAATCACATGGAAGACACAACAAAGTGCCCGCCTCATGACCATTACTACCATCTATTAGGAGACACCTAGATTTTCATGGGACAGCAGTAATTTGCTGGTGATGGAAGGAATCCAGGCAAAGTTCATATGGTTTTTCATGGCCTGATCTTCACTATACAAAGTAGATGGTAGAGTGTAATTACATGACTTGTATACATCAAATCTAAGGGATTTCAGTAGCATAGAAATTATTAATAATAGTTTCATATTTTTGGAGAATTTTTCAGCGCTTTACACATGGTAACAAAACCAAGTCACTTTAACGCTTTTTGAAATAAATAGTTACTATATGCAGCTTAAAGATGAGAAACTGGGACATGTAAGTCACACTCTCCTATTGTCCTGGGTCATAAAATAACTTGATCCTTTCTTCCCCTCAGTCTTGCACTTTGAATAAGACTGATATAAATCATCGGTTTGAAAGTAAAAGCTAAGTAATTAGAGTAATATGTTTGGTTTGTTGGGTTTTGGTTTTTTTTTTTTTTATGGGTTGATAGAATGACAACTTTTCCAAAACAAATCAAGGAAACCAAAAAGCACAAATACATACTCTTCCCACTAACACTAGGAAAAGCTTGTGAGGTACTAATAGCTACTGGTTAATTGACTATAATTTACTGTTGAATCAAATCTGCAATAGTCCTGCTGTCCAAAACATCTTGCCAGCTAACGTAGGTAAAACCGTACAACTCCCAGCAGCAGCTGTTTAATAAAAGATCAGATGATCTCTCTTCTGACAGGTTCTGGGATGTCAGGCTCTTCAACCTCTGCCCCCAAAGGTATCACTGCAACAATTTTAATTACTGATAATTTACTGGAGCTCAAGTGAAACATAGCCACTTGGACTGTTGGTTCAATAAAAAGAAAAGACAACTTCAGTTACAAAACCAATGTAATGGAGAATTTCTCTTTAGGAGAAATCCCTCTGGCTAAACTCTATGATTCCAGATCTCCATCTAAGGGAATCCTAAATGCACTTTCCTGCAGGGCTGACTGACCTGGACATTCCAGGCAGCAAAGATTTTAGGTCATCTTTCTTTGTTGGGGATTACCACATCTGTTTTCAGTAATTAACCCTGCAAATGTTACACTTATTAGCATTTAATTCTTTGGCTGTGGAATAACCTTCTGTCATTTACTGAGCTATTGCAAAAGCTCAGAGTAGAGTTGGGTGGGATATTTGTACAGGTATTTGTAAAATTTGGGACAGTCAAAATTCTTAGTGATTTTAGGCCAAATTGAACAAATAGTTTTGTCATAAATTGAAAAAAAACCCTAAAACTCCACAACATTTCAGTTTTGGACTGATTCAACATTTATAGAAAGTTATTCTGCATATCTTTGCAAAGATGACTTTACATTGCTAACTTGAAGAAAACAAGGAACTTAAACCTTCTTAAATCACTATGAGTCAGGTATTTTGGAGGATGGGAGAGGAAGCAAATCAATCCCATTCCTCCTTGAAGAAATACATAATTATTTTTTTCAAATGCAACAACTTCAGCAGGACATTTTTTAAGAAATTCATATGTTCATACTCTGTAGAAGACTCATTTGTCTCCTAAGATAAGTCTCCAAAGATATATTGAGGCAGAGACTTGAGCTTATTCCTGAAGCAGGCAAAGATGGATTTTAAATGTTTTCTACATCCCACTTGAATATTCAAATCACTGGGCAAAGGACATGGAGGGAATACAATCTCCTTCTCTTCTATTTTGTGAAGGACATTCATTCTCAAAAGTATACTTCACCTGAACTAAAAATAACAGTAATCAGTAAGTCACATAGCACTAGTTAGGAGTGTGTGCTCTTTAATGGGAATGATAGACCTGATTTTGATTTTTCTGTAAGTTCACACAAGTCTCAGATTTCCAGGTAAAATTCTTCTATTGAACTATTCCAGATTAACATGTATGTGGGGAACACTCAGGCCCTGCATCCCTATTTCTTCTCTTAAAGATGGAAGCTTGATGTGGATAGTAAACAGAGGGTGGCAGGCAACAAAGCAACACGTATTTTTGTTGACATGTTAGTGCTGGGAAGTGCTATCTGGGAAAAAAAAAATTACTGTAAACAAAAGGTTGTTTTGTTATTTATACTAACTTTTATGCCATTTGACACGTAGAGGTTTCAAAATGCAAAGAAAGATAAATATCAGCATGGGCTAATTTCAGCATGTTGTCCACTGTTAGGCTCATTCAGTGCATAGGACAAAAATGAATAGGATAGAAGATGCTGGTGATGCCCAGTGTTCTCCCACATGCAATTAAATCATGTCTTTGTGAAAGCTATTATAATAATGTACATAGATAATTTATATAAGGATGGATTTAATTAGATTTCAGCATCTTTATTAAAAGTCTTGCAACTAGGAGGATGGGGTAAAAGCCACTACAGTGTAACCGCAAGCTAATCCCCTGTGAAGCACACAGTTTTAGGAGCTGCACAAACTTAATTAAGTTCCCATCAACATTGGTCTCTCTAGCTTGATACTCCGTTTTCAAAATACATTACATTGTATTATTTAAAGAATTATAGGAATTATGAATAAATTCTCTGTACAGAAGCATTTAGACAACAGCTGCATTTTGCCATTCTTAAAAGCTCAAGAAAAATACATAAAAGTGATAAACCAGATTTCCTTCCTTCCTTCCTTCCTTCCTGTAATGAAACAGCATTTTCTGAATAGAATAGAATAGAATAGAATAGAATAGAATAGAATAGAATAGAATAGAATAGAATAGAATAGAATAGAATAGAATAGAATAGAATAGAATAGAATAGAATAGAATAGAATAGAATAGAATAGAATAGAATAGAATAGAATAGAATAGAATAGAATAGAATAGAATAGAATAGAATAGAATAGAATAGAATAGAATAGAATAGAATAGAATAGAATAGAATAGAATAGAATAGAATAGAATAGAATAGAATAGAATAGAATAGAATAGAATAGAATAGAATAGAATAGAATAGAATACAATAGAATAGAATAGAATAGAATAGAATAGAATAGAATAGAATAGAATAGAATAGAATAGAATAGAATAGAATAGAAGAGCTCTGAAAGTTTTACCCCAGAGATGAAGCATGTTTTGTATCCCATATAAACACGGCTAATGGGTGTGTTTAACAGAGGAGCTGTGCAGGTTGATTTCAGTGGGAAAAGCGGATGTGAGCAATACCAGTGATACAGAGACATAACTAACTTTTAAACCACTTAGATACTGTCTTTTGTTTATTCTTTAAAACTCACTTACCAAGGGTGGTGCTTGTGATATCTGTTAAGGGTTAAGCTTATCAGGGACTGGTATTTGTCAAGAACAGACTTACTAAAACGAAGAAAGTGATAACAGGAACTGCAAAGTTAGTCTTATCACAGAACCAGCTAGAGCTTGTTAAAAACTGTTGAAATCAACAAGAAGAGAGCATGTATAAAGGACTAAAGTTCATCTAAAGAACAGAAGAGGAAGAGGCACATAAGAAGAAGAGGCACCCCTGAAGAAGTAAACGACCACCAGAGGCAGATCTGAGCCTGCGCATCGATAACATAAACTACTAACGCAAACCTTTTGAACTACTCCACCTCACTTATGCATATGTATGTTTTGTATTGTATAATCATATGAATATGTATGCTTTTGTGTAATAAATATTTGCCTGCTGGCCGAAACGGTCTGCAAGTTAGGAGGAGCAATACCCCTTGCACCTGGCGCTCTAATAAACATACCTGCTCTATAACACTTTTGAGTTGTGAAGTTTGTTTCCACACGTCACCAGCAGTGGGCTATTTTCCCAGTTCAGAAGAGTTGTCATTTGCCTGGCTGTGCTTTGGGCATGAGTCCAATTCTCCTAGGTCTCAAAATGACCAGCCTTTCCACTGCACCAGTGTAACCACTGCTCCCTTGTTTTTCAAAGCTTGTTATTTCCCTGGTGGTCTGTTGGCACTGTCCATCCCAGCCTATGGCTCTGGTTACACTTTGGCTTTCCTCCAGGCTGCGGTAGCCAAAATCATCCTCCCCTTACCCTAGACAGAAAAGGGTTGGGTGCAGCCAGACAAAGTCGCTTGTTGACCTCGCTGCATGGCCTCATGGACGTTAGCTCTGGCATAGAGAGGGGACAGCTAAGAGGGGTGGTCTCTGGGCTGCAGGATTGGTTTCTGCCACGGCCTGAGAGAAGAGTAACACCACTGGGCTTCCACTTGGGAGACAAGTGGCAGAGGACAAGTCAAAGGGACACAGCTGTGCCCAATGCATGGCCACCAAGGGCAGGGACAGCCCCCTGGGCCTCCTGGGCACAGGGACTGCGTCGGGGCCAGCACCCTGGAGGCCTTCCTCCAAAGGCCCCCCCCCAGCAACGCAGCAGTCACAATGCCCCAGGGCAGGATAAAAGGGAGCACCCTCCTGTGTCCTGCTGCCAGAGTTGGCCTGGGGACAGACCAAAGACATCTGAGAGGAAGTCCCTGAGGAGCCAGTGGAATTTCTTGGAGAGGGGCTGAGGGAGGAGGACTGGAAGGCTGGACGAAGCTGCTAGAGCTTCTCCACTGCAAAGCCAGCTCCCAGCAGGGCCGCCTTCAAAGCTTATCCAAGGGACAGAAATCCTTCTCAGCTGGAAAGCCGTGGCAAGACCAAGGGAATGCCTTCTTGAGGAGCACTGCAGAGCTCACCATCCCCATCCCCTGTGAAGCCAGTGGCAGG